>NW_022695742.1:110083-139195 GCF_011630105.1 Anneissia japonica | reverse complement strand
ACTTTTTTTCTGTCTTAGAAAAATCAGTTCTACAAAAATATTACATTGTTTTTTCTCCGGAGCCTGACTTTTAAAAGAATTAGGAATATCAAAGTAACCCAAACCACATCTGGCATTGTTACTAGACGTGACAATAAATAGAATTATCAATATATTGGCGACTCAGTAATGATAATGAATATTTTTTGCATATGAATGAAACAGAATCGCCGAATTGAACGTTTCCAATAGTAATGTTTCTATTTTGATTATGTTGCGTTATGTTTTTTTTTTCAATCAATCGCAGTCAAAATTCTGTTGTTGTCAATATCTTTTGTGCTGACGGGAGCCCTAACTTTTCCCAAATTTATTATGCCGAATATTTCCGATTACACACAACTTTCCGATAGTCTTTGTGGTTTGGTTATTGACAACTTGATATCGATTAAAATTTACGAAAATATTGCGAAAAGGAACATCTTAAGCTAATAATTGAAGATGAAACAGATAAAAAATTCAAACAGAAATAAGTAAACATACAAATACAGACAAAACACAGAACACAGGTACAACAGAAACACACAGACAGAACAGAGCAGTCAAAAACATAGCCAGACAATACAGAACAGAAAAACACATAATAATACATACAGCAACCGAAAGGTCCACTGATTAATCTCAGATAAGAAAGCAAAGGGTGATTATACCAAACCGATAGAGGGCGTAATCTGACAGCAATGTTGCTATGATGATGATTCATGATGCGCGATAAACTACGAAGTGTCAGAACAGGAGTTGTTGTCAGAAGGTGGGTTAAATTTGATAATTTTTGATAATATAAGGCCTTACCTGAGGCTTTACCTAATATTAGTCGAATAAGATGCAGTCCTGTATTTTTAAGTTGGTATGCTCTAATGTTTAATTATGCAATACTATAATCTATAATTAAGACCTAGGGATGAGAGGCTAGCTAGGCAGGCTGCCTGTCTTTCACACACGCAGCGGACTGGCTGGTGGTGTGGGCAGAAGCTTGAAGGAAGTAAAAATATCCAGCCCTAGAGGAGGAGTAGTTTTATATTACTTTAGGTTTATGATAGTGTTTTATGTCAACTAACAGAGTGTCAAAAACACCCGTGTATAATCATCTCAGGTAACATGCTAATTTTTTTTTTAAATAAAAAATGTATTTTATTTCTTCTAGAATACAACAGCAAGTAGAAATGTGGATCATGGTAACTCAAAACTTCTGATGCTAAATTATTTGGAAGGTACAGTACAGCAAGATCTGTACAGCAGTCAGTGGGATCAGGGGGGAGTTAAGAATGTCTACTCGACCAGTCCGTCCAATCCAGAACCCCATCGAGACATTACAGCGCATTCTACAGCATACCACACTTACTACGCAGCAAGCAACTCATGTTAATATCAGTGGTATGTAGTAATAATAATTTTTTTTTATACTTACTTACATTTGTTCATTAGTATTTATATTAACTACAGGTCCCCTCCAACCATTTTTAGGACTAGGTTTTCATGGTCTTCAAAAGTGGTCTTTTAAGGAAGAAAATTATTGATGCAGTGATGTTTGGTTTTTTCTGCTCAGTCTGTTCACTCTGCATTCGCAGTAGTTTCTTGGTTATCATCTTTTTAAAGCGCGTTGAGACTTCACTATAATGTTCTATATCAAGTTCCAATACGTTACATTATGCAAGAGCAGGTTAGCTCAGTCAGTTAAACTGATGGTAGCCACCTTGTAGAGATCCTTTTTATCTATGGCCTGGTTCAATTCCAATCACTGGTTTCATTGTGTTTCATCTTACCCTAGTAGCCAAACCAGGTTTTGTATGCACTTTGAGGTCCAGAGAATTTGACTTCAGAAATTGGTTTAGGATGGTCCAAGAATCATTTTTGGCTTGATAACACATTTTCAAAATGTGGCAAAAGGTCAAAATGTCAGGGTCAAAGGTCATAGCTATAGGGTCGTCGTATCTCCACAACCACTGGTGGTAGAGAGTTAATTTTGGTGCCTATTTGTTTAGAACATTCATGTTTCTATTTGCTCTAATGGTCCATTTTGTTTTGTCGGAAAGGCTGTTTCTAACATTTGACATGTTTCAAGGTCATAGAAATAGGGTCTTTATATCTCCGCAACCACTGGTGGTAAAGATTTAATTGTTGTGTCAATATGTTCGGAACATTAATGTTTCTATTTGGTCTAATAAAAAAGTTTGCTAGAAAATGACTGGAAATGCTGTTTTTGACCTTTGCTATGACCTTGAAACATGTCAAAGGTTAGAAACAGCCTTTCCGATCATTTTTTAACAAAACTGTTTCATGGTCATAGCAATAGGGTCTTTATATCTCCGCAACTACTGGTGGTAAAGAGTTAATTGTTGTGTCAATATGTTCGGAACATTAATATTTCTATTTGGTCTAATAGAAAAGTTTGCTAGAAAATGACCGGAAATGCTGTTTTTGACCTTTGACATGTTTCTAATGTCATAGTTATTGAGTCCTTATTATCTCCACAACCATTGGTGGTAGAGAGTTAATTTTGGTGCCAATTTGTTCGGAATACTCATGTTTCTATTTGCTCTAATAGAACATTTCTGACCTTCGACATGTTTTAAGGTCATAGCCACAGAATCCTCATATCTCCACAACCACTGGTGGTAGAGAGTTAACTTTGGTACCAATTTGTTCGGAACATGTTTCTGTTTATTGGATTGGACAATTTTTAAAAACAAATATGCTGATACTGATCATTGACCCATGTCACAGTGTTCTTTAATGTGCACATGGGCTATAAATGCACACAGGACCAACGGCTTAAACATCTCATCCGAAAGACGGTGCGCTATGTAACTTGTATTTCAGCCCTCTAGCTGAAACACAAGGAGAAGCAGCGATGGGAATTGAACCGGGGACCAAGAGACATCCACGGTTCAGCGCATACACAGTGGCTACCACCAGATTAGCCGACTGAGCTAAGCTGCTCTCTAAATAATCTAGAGGGCTGAAATAGAAGTTGTAGCAGATAGTCTTTTCTACATTTGAACAATGAATACTCTTGGAAAAAACAGGATCTTATCTCCTGGTGTACTGCCCAATTCCTGAAGGATCCCAACAGAAACAAGCCTTTGGACAGTTTTCCTTGGTGTGAATCACACCAAAAAAATTTTCTATGCTTTATAATTTATATTTAAATTTAATTTTACACATAAATGTTCAATTTATTTTAGATGTAGGTGGAAATATTTACGGTAGTACAACAGAGGCTTTTAGGCTTGAAAAACTAAATGCAGTGAAGAAGGCAATAGCGGACACACAAGAAAGGGCCACGAAGGAACTAAAAGAGGCGTTAAGGCTAGCGAGAGAAGAAGCTGATAAGAACCTTAAAAACTCACTTGAAGATGCAAAGAGGGTATATGACATTCATTCATGTTATACTAATATTATATTAAAGTATTATATAACAATAATGACCATAACAATTATAAGTATATTACTAATATTGAAGGTGTCAAATAATTCATGCTATAGATTTTCATGTGTTCTAAATGCCATTCCCTTACATAATTCCAACTTCAAAAGAGGTTCTTCGTTGTTGTCTAGTATTATATAATTTTATAATAATGCTGTTTTAGTCCATTTGAATATTTTTGATGTCTTGTTTTTGATGTCTTGAAGTTTTATTTAGTAATGGAGTGTCTTAAACATCTTTATGTCTTAAATTTTAACACCAATAATTTGCCAAGGAAAGCAATCAAATGTTTTTTTATGATGAATAAAAAATTATTAGTATCAGTAAGTACATATTTATAATGGAATTTCCAAATAAATAATATTGCTAACGTTGTTGCAACATTGTGTTAACATCATTTTCTGATATTACCTAACCATAACATTTTTCGTAAATGTAATAATGAGGTTCTACGTGATTGATTGAGGTTCTACTTGATTGATTGATTGATTGGATTGGATTGTATAGGCTATACATTGAACTTTGAATTTCTCACTCAAATCATAAGGCTGCCCAAGAACAAGCACTACGCATGGCATGTGCACGCGACATCTTGGAAGGTGAACGTATCAAAAAGTTGACAGTGAGAATGAAGAGGGAAAAGGAAGAAGCTCTACAAAGTCAGTGGGAGGAATGCGAGAAGATGAGGATGAAGGCGGTGGCGGATGCCATTGCGGAAACTACTCAGCGCTTACATAACCAGTTTGCCCTGGAGAAAGAACTTGCTGTTGCGGAGGCTTTGCGGGTAGCAAGGGTAAGATATCGCATACTTGCTGCAACAATCTTGTGTATTAAAGCAACTGTAAAAATTGATGTTGTGTAGAATATATACAACGCAATGATATTTCGCTGTTGTGTTATCGTGTCTAGTGTAAATGTAACTTTACACAAGTTGATAGGAAAGAGATGTTGATGATGATAATGATTAAGATTGTGGTAATAGTGATAATGGTTAGAACATACAATAATGGTATTATAATTAATAATAATACTGTAAATACAATTCTGGCAATACAACACGGTACAAACGAAATTTGTATCCAGGAGCTTAAACAAATGGTTAAATATGCAAAAGATAAAAAATATATAAAGTGTTAAATTACAGACATTAAACTTACAATATATAATAACAAGTAAAATGAAAATAACATATACTGTAAAATTAAAATACAAAGTATAGGGTTACTGATGATATAATGGTGATATATCTGATGTGGTAGTGGCTCAAAAATCTTTTCTTTTCAGGAGAAGTTTGAAATTCGATTGGAAAATGCCATAGAATCAATGAGAATAGAGTGCGAGAGGGTAGCTGCTGCGGAGGCTGCACGTATCGCCAAGTTACACCAGCAAGAGTGTGACAGGCTAGAAGATATGTACGTGCTGCTATTATTATTAAAATCATTATTGTAAATTACTTTTGTTTATATTATTATTGTTATCAGTGTAATTGTGTTTGTTACTGTTCTGTTATAATAATTAATAATTAAAAGATTAAGATATTAATAGTTTTTAAATTATTTTTTTTTTTTGGATATATATATTGAATGTTTATTATATTTTATTTTACTCAGAATTGATGATTTAAGGAGGCGTTTACGAGATGAAATTGAGGCACGGAATCTCGTCCAATCTGACTTTAGGGTAAGACATTTCCATTTACATTACAGAATTTAAGTGTTTATGAAAATGAGTAGCATATCAGGTAAATGACAGATGAAAGTGCGCCGGTTTACTGGCTGCTGAAGACATGAAGTGACCCTTAGGGGAGGAGAAAGTTAATGTAAAGTGCAACATCTAGTCCCGAGCGCATAGATACCATGTATTATGCGCTATATAAGTCTCCAACCATTACCATTAAATACATCAGCTTTCACTTAATTTGAGGGGAAGGGCTATTTCTGGTTCATCCCTGCTTGCAGCTTGGTGGGTAATGGTACTTGCCTTCCAATCCTAGGGTGCTGGGTTTAATTCCTATAAGTGGCCAACATTTTTGCATCTCACAAAATATCTTCACTCTGTAAATCAGAAGCTTATGGCCAAAAAAATGTTATTGCACAAGAGCAGCAATATTTTGTAAATCATCGTTGGTTGGTCGGTCGGCACTTTTTGTACTATATCTCGTGGAATATTATTGTTTCTTTTTACTGAAATAGGCATTGCAACGGGATTACAAACGTTTCATGGATTTCACCGATGGCAAATACCATTCTGACTACCTACTTAAGTTACGCAAACATGGAATGAAGTATGATCGGAATTGGGACAGAAGGGATAGCGAGGAGGTGACCATGTTCCCGATACCCACGGTTCTTGCACACTGCCGACGACAGAACGGCCTTGAGGAGACGGAGAAACCAAAAACGCTGAGCTTTGCACCGATAAAGTAACAGCGTGTAAATGTTCTGGTGAAGGGAGGTGTGTAGCATATACTCATGCTACACACAAAGTGCTATTTATAGTTTAGGATGGCATTTTATTTTAGGAAGTATACTTCCTTATCTAACATATCTTGTCTGTCAGAGGCATACCTAGGGGCATTGGAATGGGGGCGTGAAGGGAAGTGCTTGATGGATGAAATTTCCTGTGGGGGTTACAATTTGAGAGGGGGACTGCAAGCTTTTTGGGGCATGTTTTCTCATAGGTTCTCTGTTCTCTGTAGAAGCAGAGTAATGTCTTAGTAGCTTAAACAGGCAAGGATACTTCAGACATGAATTGGATATAGATATTAGTACGGGTCAAAATATAGATATTATTTTTTTAAACTAGAAACATCGCACACCATTGTAAAGAAGAGGTATGGCAATCAACAATGCTCTGTTTAGATTATCAAATTATCTTTGACAAAAAAATTGCTGTATGCCCATATGATGTGATGTCATCATGACCATATTTAGGCATGTCATTATGGTCTGGACAGGCTTTCAGGATTTAAATATATTGCCACCTAAAAACAAAAATCATTATAAACCTTACAGTCACATAATTTATCTTCTTTCAATAAGTCACAAATACAAAAATAGAATATTATATTTTCAATAATTTTTAGATGTTATACTACAGAAATCCTTTGCTGTCAAAAATGTATATACATATACAAAGACTATAGAAAGGTGGTATTAATTATATGTCCATTAATTAGTAAGTAAAATATTTTCTTGCTTATTTTCTCAATTGACAGCTAATAAACAAAGTAGACAAATTTACATGTGGCTCTATAGTGGTTGCAGCGGTGGAGCAAGAAATTTGCCAACAAAGGGGGCCGACATGTCCAACGGAGAGGTCCGAGCCAAGGGACCGACAAAGCCTCAGTCGACGGCCCGGATTAAAAACTTCCTTTTCGGGTACACTGGGAGAGTTTTTATGGTTTTTATAATATGGTCCAAAAGGTGCTTTTAAACCACAATATTAGGGATTGGGAGTCAAAATACAGTTATTTGGATAGGCAAATTATTATTCTTTTTCATTTCTGATCTGAGGACCTAGTCTTTCGTTGGACGGCAAGTCCCCGGCTGGCGCCACCACTGAGTAGTTGAGTGCAGTAACTTTACATTCCAGCGTCATTATAAAATATACACAATTTGTAGGTGCTTTACATTTTAGTTTATAGAAAAATTTTTATATATTTTTCAATACAGAATATTTGTTATAAACTTTCAATTTCTCTAGCAATATGTCATAAAATTGTGAATTGTTTATTTTTGTGTAGAAGATTGGACTACTTGTATAGCAGCATGCGTGTGTATTGTCAGATGTTCCTATCTCCTTGGTAACTGTATGAAAAGCAAGTTAATGCAACATAATTGTTGCACTTTAATACGGTCTAGAATTCCAATTGTTATTATGACCTTCCAATTGTGGAAAAATGTCTGACTGTAGAGGATTTCCACAAAATATATAGGATTCCAATTATAAGTTTTCACAATGGTCTTTCAAAGATTACCTAATTGTCATTTTATTTAAATAATTTATATTTTTTCACATTAGATTTAGGCTTTATATTTTTGTATATGAATGTCATATTTACATTTTGTTATATATTTAAAGAATTAAACCACCTAGTTAATTGTTAGGCTTTCATACTTTTAGTGTATATTTATCCCAGTTCGCCCCAAGTATCCGCACAGTGTCAGTATATTGTAAGTAAAACTTTTCAGTATAATTCACAACTATTACTTTGTTTCATCATAAAACATAAAATCAACTAATTAAAGATGTACAGGTCTACCTCTAATTTAAGACCTCTCCAATTAAAGACCACCTCCAAGTTAAGACCACTTTTCTGTGGTTCCAAATTAACAGATGTCTTTTATCTTTGTTATTCTAATTAGAAACCAAAGTTGCCATGGAAACTCCAGTCTCAAAAGTGGTCTTTAATTGGAGGGAGACCTGTATTAGCATTTGGAAATTAATTTCTAATCAATGTTACCCATTAACAACTATGCTGGAATTGTCTTTCAAGGTGTTTAAGTAGTTTAAAAATGAAAAGTTTATCAGTCTTTCAATTACAATATTATTATTAGATTGTAATCACTGCTGCAAAAGTATGCTTTCATGAAGTAAATATCTACTTGAATGTGTTGGTGTGTTTAATTTGTAAAATTAACATTCCTGATGATGACATAATTAATGTTGATGGCGTGATTTCAATACTTGGAGTATGTATTATACTATATTGTTTAATTTGTATTATTCAAATT
Source organism: Anneissia japonica (assembly GCF_011630105.1). NCBI lineage: Eukaryota > Metazoa > Echinodermata > Crinoidea > Comatulida > Comatulidae > Anneissia > Anneissia japonica. The sequence goes on along the minus strand of NW_022695742.1, from coordinate 130,996 downwards.
TAATAAACAGCTGTAGTTTATAATTTGTGTGGCTTTTTTCTATGTTGGATTAACTATGGATAATTTATCCATTAAACTGCATAAATTTACAATAGCGCAATTTTTTTTAAACCAGAGAAGACAGAAATGGTTGGCGATTACCATAATGCTAGAATATTGTATAGAAAGCCCTATACAGTATAAATGAGTATTCGGCTAAGCAGGTACAAACCATCACTGTTCGGATGATAAACCATTTTCTTATATAGGTCTCCATCTAAGGAAAGACCCCTCCAATTAAAGACCACTTTCCTGTGGTTCTAAGTTCACAATTAGAGACCAAAGTTGCTGAAGACCACAGAGAACACGTCAGTTTAGCGGTGCTGGCACCTGTTGACATGTTCTACTGGAATTCCTTAAGTTTCTGTGATTTCAGTGGCACGTTAAAATCAAATAAATGCTGGTCCCAAAAGTGGTCTTTAATTGAAGGGAGACCTCTGCGTCGTCATCAATTCCACTTTCGGTAGTTTCAATAACTATTTACTTTGGTCACTCAAATCTTTCAGGTGTCAGTAAATAATGATTTTTATCATTTTTTACCAATAATAATTTTTGTTATGTCTCAATATTTTTTAATGTTTTTTGTCAGCGTAATAAGTAAATGGCAACCATTAAGGTAACTGTCAATACAGGTAATAAATAAAATAAAATAACTTTCATAAATATATAACAAATTGACACACAACCACAGCAAAGTGCATTCAACATATTTTAATTTTTATTTACTGAAGTGGTATATACATAATCCTCTTAAATTTTGAGGCAGTACCTATTCACAAGATTTAATAGCAAATGCTCAGAAACCAATAGAGCATCCCTGTCATGTGACTAACATATGGCATTGAGGGTGCTTTAGTTCTGCTTGATAAATCAAACCGCTATCTACGTAGTTTCCAACAGTAAGGTCTAGAGATTATAATCAAGCAAAGTAATATACTGTAAATGTTTTTTTTAGCCAGATCTTTCCAAATACAATCAGAAATTTCATCCTGTATAGATGCTAGCTTAAATCCAACAATTTTATAATTATTCACCTCAATCATGAAAAAAAAATAAATAAAAAGAATAAAATAATCATATGAAAATAAAGGAACTAACAGGTAAGCACCTACTGAACACTGTAAGCTGGTGGAAATGGGTGCCTAGCCTACAGATAGGAACACACGTCAATTTGTATCATTCAATTTGTTATCCCCAATTTCACATTAAACAACTAATTACTGAGTTTAAATGATAAGAACAAATTAACAAAATATTACTAGTATGTGTATTTTTGATTTAACGTAAAAGTAGAAGTAGACACAGCTTTATTAATGTTGTACTAGTATGGAAAGTTGAATAAATTCAAGCGTGTTTCTATGCTGTATGATTCACAGGCCACTTACTTTAAGTTACAAAATCCTTTTGTTAAAGCAGGTTTCTAATTACAGTATGTCTATTGTCAAATCAACATTATAGTATAGTTAATGGTTGTTATGGCAAACAAGGTGTGGCCGAGGACCCTTGTGAAAGACCTTGGATCTGCCATCAGAAATCTCTAGTACCACTGTAACTGCTGGCTAGTAATTACATGAATAGTCTTATAGTGAGTGATTATCTATGTAGCTTAGAAGTTCTTTTAAGTCAGGCTGAGGTAACAACCATCAGCCGATGCGATTCTCTGAAGAAAGAAATGTGATGAGGCATGCATGCAATATCAACTTCGTTCAGACTTCCACTGGCCTAGCCCAGATGACGTCGCATCAAGTGTTCACAGAGATTGGAATTGGATTTATCTACACAATGCATGCCTAGATGCAGATGTTAAAATCCACTGTTCCATGAAATTCTGAGAAGCCCCTAAAAGGTTTTTAATTGAATGTGATTATATGCCTATTATAGATTTAGTACCAATTATAATTATGTTTTAGGTTCAAACGGTGGAAAATAACATTTGCTAAAATCATTAGTTTCAAAATGTTTTCTAGAATTTGATTAAGGTTTGCAAATGATGAATGCTTCATGGCAGATTAATGAATTATTTATACCTCTATGGTATATAATCAGCATAGAAGAATATATTAGCATTTCATCTACTGTATGCATTATTGGCATGATTTAAACCACTGTGTTAGAATAGAAGAATCTAACTGATGTGCAATTCTATGTCGCGTTCCATTCCAAATTAAGATATCGTCGTCATACTTGGTTTACGAATGGATCTTGTGCTAACTTATTAATTTCTTTATATCTACATGCTGTATCATCAACCTCCACGTTTTGATATTTAGACCTAATGGCCATCAACTTCATGTGTCCCAAAGTTGTAGCTGGGCTTAAAAACCAAATTGCTTGATTTTCTGCACAAAGCTACCTCAAGCCTATTCACTCCTTTTCAAATTCATACTCATCTTGTTAAGCCTGTTTCAGACACTTCCCCATTGTTGCTAAAGTCTTCCCATGGCAACAAAGTTAGCATCACTGACAGGTACTACAACCTTTTATAGTTACTGACAGCATCAACACATTAATTAACCAATCAAAACTCTGTAATCTTGGAATACAAAAAAGATGCTTAATAGAATAAAATACACTGTACACATGTATCATTCTCCAGTATGTTATGTTAATGCCTTTTGAAACTGTTTGATTAAATCATCAAACAACCCAATGATTCTATAAATGAGTTTCTTCTACTAAAGCATCATTTACTCTTGAATCGTAGTAAATCCATTTTAAAGATTGGTTTCAGACTGAAGGAATTCCATGTAAAATGACGTCCACGATTCCTTAAGCTACATAAGTGTAGATTTTTCTGAAAATGAATTTAAAAATAGTATGTAAATAAAATTTAGTTTGTATATGAAAAGACAAAACCAAACCTGCAACACTGAGAAACAGAATTGCACCAACCACTCCTATATTTGGTTGCTTTGTCAGTTTGGAGGCTAATTTGGTAAATTCCTTGAATCTTTCCATTAAGGGCATAACTTAATCAGTTGCATGTATGGTATTCATAGGCGAATTTAAGCAGTGGGGGGGGGGGCAGCCAGCTTGGTAGGGGTGTGGTAATATCGACGCTTCATCTGTAAAACTGATTTTCTGCGCTCTCTAGTTTTGATTCCTGGATCCGCCACTGGTAATTAAATTTACAATTTACAACTTCTATAACAGTTTTAAGCAATGAAAATCCCATCCTATATACCATTATTTTCAATACAGCAGGGCCCTATTATGGGCACACTATTTTGGCTGCAAATTGGGGGGCCAACCCCCATTCAGGTAACGTGATTAAGAGGACACATTATTTGGTCCCGAGAATGACCCTTTATTGGGAGTTCTAGTGTATACATGTGACTTACCTGTCCTCGGGTGTCCTAGCTAGGTATTCTCTTTCTATCAAGCTCTCTATCCTCTTCTTTATAACTACTGGGCTCGGAAGAAATCTAGACTTCAGTTGCTCTGTCACTTCTGATACTAGGATGTTGTGTTGTCGTCGTTTTCTTGACTTCATTATCCGTACAATTGCAGCTTCAATCGTAAGTCTTTGAATTAAGGAATTTAACTATTTTTGACAATGGTAATAATAGGAAACTATCAGATAGGTATATAAAAATGTTAATCATTTTGAAGATCTGGTGACCACTTCACCACTTTAATGGAGTGCTATATTCAGATACAAAATGTGTTTGTGAATAAAATGGCATACAACAAACAAACAAACAACAAAAATTTTCACTGCAATTTATAACATGGTAAATAAAGGATATTCATGCTTTCTGTCTTCATCGACTCGTGACCTTGTCTCCTTTCTCTCTGGTTCAGATTCCCCTTTGGCAGCGACTAAAATAAACAAGTAAAACAAAACGTTAACAACTGAACGACTGATCTTGATAATTTCGTTAATGGAATAAATAATAATATTGGAGGTGTAGAATTGGTGGTTAAGATGCTTGCTTTCCAGTCCCAGGGTCCTGGGTTTTTTTCTCACAACTAAAACAACTACTCCCTATGCCTCATAAAAGAGACTTAGCCCTAGGCCTAGTTCAGACTAGGTGGATAAACCTGGCAGCTTCCAGTCTGAACTAGGTGGCTTATCTCAAGCTGGGGCATTGTTTCTAAAGTAACTAGGCCTGGCGTGCCACCCGGTTTAACTTTTCTGCGCCAGGCTTTAATCGCTGTGGGGGAGGGGGTCCCCGAGTTGACCTCAGATAAAAGATTGACCAATCGGCATTAATTTACAATTGCTGTGAGCGAACGTACGTCTCGCGCACAATTTTTTGAAAACACTTTTCCTGGTTCCGGTTCATGAATATGCAAATTTAACTTGGCTGGCTAATCCAGCTAGTCTGAATAGCTTAACGTAAGCCTGACTTATCTCCAAGTCTGAATGTAGCCTTAGTTTATAAGTGGCAAGTTTGCTTGCTGTTGGATGTGAAAAGGAAGTAAAAAATAATAATAATTTAATAACAATAAAAATAATATTAATAGAAATATTAGAATTGAATATTTATAGTAAGTCTTAAAGCATCTCCCTGAAATTACCTGGAAAAAAGTAATATCTTTATAATACACACACAGCTCCCACATCATAACAACATTAAACGTTCGCATGGATCAGATATTAAACGTAACAAACAAATAGGATTTACCTGTTTGAATTTTGACTCGGAACAACTTGGACGTGAATGTATCATTGATGGAAAAGATATGATCCCCCTCTGAAAAGCAAACAAATTTTAAAAATTAGTATCAACACTTAAAGTAAATTAAAAATATACTATGTTTGTTTTTTTTTATAATTTAATAATTGAATAACTCAATTACTCTGTATGTAATTAAAAAAAGTTTGCTTGCCCAATAACAGAGAAAATGGCAAAAAAAAAAAAAACTGAATTTGTTTGGACTTTAGTTTCATTTAAAATTGATAGCTAAACTTGCTTATATTTGAATTAAGCAAAAAACTGTTAAAATTAATGATTGAAGGTTTTACCAATTCAATCACAAACAGTCTAACTATAAAACAATTATCAACATATTTTTTGAATTTTCTTACCAATTTCTCTGGACTTGGGTTCCTTGCTCAAAATCCTCTGAGCTGGCTTGCCCAGAGCAAGTGATTGCAGCGCCCTCACAAGGTCCTTTTCCGGTATATCGGTTTCCTGTTTCACTTCTTCATAAGTCCAGTTTTCCTTTGTGTTGAATAGCATCAGGACACACATTTGGTATGTGGACACTTGCAGTATATGTTTCCTAGGCTCGGGTTTTGTAGTGGTTTCCTTCTTGGAACCATAGAAGACTGCATGCAAATCTGCTGAGCCTAGCGCCGCTTGGAGGGAGATCTGTCTACCTGTATGCTTGGTAAGGTAAAATCTGAAAGGTTGGAGGTGGAAAGGAAACATGATATGGGTTAAGATATAAAACTATCATATAAACAAAATTATTTTTTGCGTGTTAATCATTTATTAGTTTAATAACATACAAAAGCAAAGAAAAACAAAATTCAAATTTTAATTAACCTGTATAACCTTATAGTCACAGAACTAAATTTTAAAAATCACACAAATCTGCAGTGATTTTCGTAGCCTATGAGTGAGATACCGCTAGCGCTGAAGTTTTCTTTAGCGGAACTTATCTTCAAAATATAAATGGAATCGTCCGTCTGTCCTAGCATAGTATATGTAATGAATTCATGTTCCTCCATAAATTTTATCACAGAATTCACTTCTTTTTTTAAACATCTATCATGAAGCATCATTCCAAACTACTTACCTTTTGAAGTGATCAAATGCATATCTAGGTTGCGTCGGTACATTGCACTGTGGAGCCGACTGCGTGGGCCAGAAACCTGTCGTCAATACACGTACTGTTAAATCAACACCGGACAGGTTCAGCTGGAACCAAAATGAAGACAGAAATGAAAGCACTGTGAACTATATTTAGTAAAGCATTTCCTGTAAGTCCTAATTGGGATATTAAACTCGTATATAGTATGTAATTTTAATACTCAACAATTTGTTTTTTAATCACAACCAATTTTACGTCTATAAAAGTATTTATGGATTTCCAAAACGTTTACGGACTATCACACAAGAGACGAGGAAGACTTTATTTTGATGTATGTACACTCCTCAAAACATAAAATTTTAAAAAACAAACAAAAACAAAAAAAATGGTCTGTGCATAGAGTAATGGTTATCAGCTGTATGATTGAGATAGCAATTGACAAAAAATAATCTTACATTTACTTATTGCAAAAATTAACTCTTTAAGTCAACTGGATTTTTCTAACTGGTGTTCAATTAAGTGCAGAAAAAAACGTGCATTTGTCTGGTGTCTTTTTAAAAATTCTGAAATGCATGATGATAATGACGATGATGATGATGAAATAATTATAACAATGATGATGACGACGATGACGACATCAGTGATTACAATAATTATCATTATGGATGGTAGCAGAGATGATGATGATCATGTTTGAGATGACGAATCTATAAACTGCACAAATATACTTGTCAATCAATACATTACCTACATTTAGCATGTATACCTATTTATACTTGTCAAAGGGAAACAAGCAATAGATAAAATGCTTAAAGTAGTTACACATGCAACGGACAGCGTTTGAACCCCCGACTTCATGGCCAAGCACAAACCGCAACCAATGAAACCACAAAAAAATCTCTGATCATTGGAATATGCATCACACAAATCCTGACATGATTAAAATTAAACACCAGTGAGCTGCAGGTTGGTGGTTAAGATGCTTGCCTCCAAAAATAGGGTTCTGAATTCAAGTCTTATTGAAACCAAAGGATATTTTTTCTAACGACTAATAAACAACTCCACTTCCTAAGCATTATAAAGAGACTTAGTTGGTAGGGTATAAGTAACGAGTGTACTTCTGTTGGATGTATAATGAATTTGTAATTGCTTTAATTTTGGCTTATAATTAGAAGACAATTTGAGAATTGGCAGAAATAATTTGATGTCTATCATGAAGTTTTGAATCATCTCTGTGATCTAAAACCTACAAAATTGGTTGGTAATGATCAAATTAATGGTTATGATGTCATTCAAATCCCATCATGTGATCGAAAACTTAACAATAATTTTTACTACTGTTGTGAAACAGGTAATTAAAAATCAAACACAAATTTTGGTCAAATTGTTCCTTCATCCTATTTATTCTTCAATACATATATCCTAGAAATTTGTTATGCAAGTGTTTAATATAATTTATAATCAAGGTTTTATTAAGTTGACAATAATTTTATATTGTAACATATCGATTATCAATTTTTGCACTTGGTAGCATGCTTCACTGTTTTCTGCTCGTCTCTTACCCCACTGTTTTGGACGTGCTGTCTAAAGTCTTCCATGAATGTGTTTGAAACTGTCATATCTTTAAACATGCCTTCGAGTTTTGAAGTGAACTGGCAGCCACACTCAGTCTGAAAAGTGCAATCAAATTGACATAGTTCTTACGAATTATGCTCGATTATAATAGCGTCTGGGATCACATGCTCGACTCCCTTAAGCTGTATTCGCATTATCAAAATATGTGACAAATTTGTGTACACATACGAGACATGTTGTGGCAAGATGGCTAAGTTGTAGCAAAAATTGAAATTCAAGTTACTGGTATTTTCAGATACCTGAATAGATTATGTGATCTTTAAAATGAAGGGTCATCCATTGAAATTGGACATTTCAAGCTTAAATTATTGGAAAGTGAAAGTACAGGACTGTTAGAGTCAAGATAAACATGATTTTGGTATTATTGCCTTTCAAAGTTATTTGTGCATACATTGTTTAATAGAATGAACTATCAAAATAACATTGAATAAACAATTTATTGACCACTCCCAGAACTAATACTTTGGGACATGATTAATAAGACATTAAACTGTCGATCTATAGAAAAATTCTTTGAGCTCCCATATTTTAAAGTTCATTTACTCAATACTGTCCTGTGCGACAACTTAACCATTTCGTCACAACATGCCTCATGGGCATGTCATATTATTCATTCACTCATTATGGTTTATTATTAAAACAATAAAATTTGACATTGCAGCATTGCACTGAATTCCTTCAAACTAACAAAAAGGTAAGCTGAATCAAAACAATACTCACAAAACAAAGAACAACAATAAACAATCATCATATATGGGCCTGACGATGTTAATATCATACCCATATATGTGCAAATGGGTATTTATTACATAATATTTGATGGAGAAGGGTATTCAGATACCCATATATAGGCAAGTGGGTATTTATTACATAACATTTGACAGAGGACGAGGGTATTCAGTTAGCAGAGCACTACCACTCAAATCTACCAAACACCAAGCACACATTACAAAGTAAGGTTTGTTTACCTTTAATTTTGAGATCATATTTTTCTCTGAATCGTCAGATACGCTTTTGTTGAGTAGAAGTCGTTTAGCTAGATGCTGTTTATAGTACCGTTCAAAGACATCCTTTTCTTGTAGGAATCGGAAGAGAACCATTGTCTTGTCTAGAATTGCCTCTACCTCCTGTTCTGTAAGCTGTAAAGTACATGAACATCATTATTTAACAGGCCTGTAGCATGACTTAATTTGTGGGAGGTTCACTTCAGTGGAAAGTTGACCCTTTGGCTTATATGATCTCCAATACTCTGGAGAACATTGTAAATATATCTACAGATATTAATTTTTCGTTTTTAAATGTGGACCTTCTCCAGTTTTTGGGCAGTATGTCGTAACCCCCTTTATTTAGGGGGGGGGGGCGGCCCGGCCCACCCTTTTGGGAGGTAAAAAAAAGAAAAAAAAAAAAAGAAAAAAAGAGAAAGAAAAAACGACAGCCCAGAAGGCCTCAAATGTTATTTTCGGGCGTCTAAAACACAGAAATTCGCGGGGGCATGCCCCCGGACCTCCTATTCCAGTGTTGTCTCGATCGGCCCCCCTTTCGGGCCCCCCCTTTTGGACATCTCTGGATCCGCCCCTGAAACCCCACCCTCCAATGCTACGGGTCCTGTTAATCCTTGTTGGTATAAGCGAATAATTATTACTTATCCAAAACAACTTAGTTATATAAATCTTATTGAAATAATAATAATACAATGAAAACCCATTATATATCAGGGTTGCCATGCCAAAACCAGCATCAGTGAAAAAAAAACAAGAAAATTAACTTTTTAATATATTCATATTCTCCACATTATAATCTTTAAAATGATAGGTCATTTACTGGAATCCACTTACTATTGCCAAAGTTATGAGTATATTATGGCTTCTTCGTCCTAAAGTAAACAATACTGTCACATTCTTATGCTCATTATGTAGTTTAACATTTAGCGACAGTACGCTGGTTTTGAGATGGCAAGCCTCATGTACAAATGATACTGTATTAACTATAATACAAATAGGAATAACTGCATAAAGATGTAACAACAATTTAATAAAATGGTCTTTAAATAAGAATGTTTATCAATGTCTTGTGTTACTTACCCCTTTAACTCCCTTCTTGAGTTTATCATCAATAAAGAGGGATAGATACTCGGGCGACTTTGGATTTAGATTGAGAAAGTATTCAAAATCTCCTGAGATGGTTTGCTTGAAGATCTTGTCATCTCCAAACGATTCATGAAGGAACTCGTCAAATCTGTCTTTGAGGTCAAGTAAATCCTGGAAGAAGCAAGGGAATAACAGTGAAAAATAATTAACAAAAAAAAACAAAAAAAAAACCAACTACAGCATAAAACCAATTAAAGCTAAATTGTTAAAAGAATTTAAAAAAAATACTGGTAAGGAGTAAAATTATAAACAGAAGTAGAGAATATATTACTATAGGTACAGGTCTCCCTCCAATTAAAGATCACTTTTGGGACTGCGGTTTCCATGGTCTTTAGAATAATAAAGATAAAAGGCATTTGGTAAGTTGGGACCACAGAAAAGTAGTATGTTATTGGAGGGATATTTAATTATAGGGAGACCTGTACTTCATTTTCAAATAAAGAAAGTAGCAACATAATTTATGTCGTCCATTTGTTTTTGTTAACTGTGCATAAACAATATGGAGATTTTGAGTGAAGAACAGAAATGATGTCTGGAGAAATAACAAGAAGATCAATATGAGGATTGTTTGGAGATAATTCAAAAAATTTGTTTCTGTTTTTTTTTATATAATGAACACTGCTATATAGGAAGACTAACTGATTTTGTACCTTGACATATTGGACCGGGTTCTTGCCTCCGTCCTCTTCTTGGACAAGTACTTTGCCTTGCTCTCGTAGGTAACCACTCACACATTCGCACATTGTCTTAAGACCATCTTTCACTCGCTTGAACAACTTGTACATACAAGCTAAATCTGAAGTGGAAAAGAAGAATTATTTTACTGAATAGATAATCCAGGCACACTTTGTTGACTGCATTCTATGCAATGAAGCTGGATATTATTGACCAGTAAATAACTAGATGTTTCGGACAGTTTCATGGCAATCTGCTCCTGGACTTGCCTCTCAACCAAAACAACTCAACTGAAGCCTCAAAGAGATTACACTCACACACAATTAGTTTTCACTAGATAAATTACCTATGTTGATTTTGCATAAACAAAAATATACTGTACCTTCTTTCTTATTGTTCTTGAGCATATGAACAGCTCCAGAATTTTCCATCTAAATTGAAACACAGAAGTCAGCATAACTTACATGACAGTGGGGGATTCTGGGGTTGTAATTTGTGATCTGTTCTAATAAATACTATTGCAACTAAAACGCATAATAATTTTTCAAGTACTCAAAAAAACTGATTAAGCAATGTACCTCAACAATTGTTTTCATATGTTTACTAATTAGCTCCTCCTCCAGCACGCCTACAATGTGCACCTCCGTTGACTTGTCTAGGTAGTGGGACGCCCTCTCTGCCTCTTCATTGATCCTTGCTTCTACTTTCTTGATGTACACAGACGCACTGTTCTCCGCTAGAAAATTCTGGCTTTCATTCTAAGAAATTGAAAGAAAATATACTGATCAAGCCACAATATAGTCTATAAAGAAGCATTGAAAGCAGCACAAGTAAGAGTACAATGGCTAGAAATTACATCCAGCCCATAAATGGGAGCCAAAAACATAAGAGAATCCATGAATAAATCCCCAACAAAATTACTAGTGTAATATCAGTCCCAACTTTTGTAATGCAAAGCTCATTTCAGGTGCAACATCATAATAATATATACCATTGTTGACACCAGCATCCACAAAATCCAAAAAGTCTATTAAAGGACAACATTGCCCTCTAGAGTACAAACTAGTATGGAAGTAAGTCAATTACTAACTACCCTATAAAACTCTGCTGACTGCTGCAAGAATGGCTTCTCAAAGTCCTCTTCATAAACAGTTCTTGATTCAATACCTAGCATCATTAACATCTGGCATGCATTACGAACAGCTCCCCTGCAATATCAGAAAACAATAATCAAATTCAAGATTTGCTGTTTATATTGATATATCAATATAATAAAATAAATAAAGCACATCTGAGTAATTAGCAGAACCAAAAAACAAAATAAATTTTCTCTGAGGCGCTACATCAAGCCTTGACAGATATGCCTACTAGGGATGAATTGCAAGGCAGACCAAACACTACATGGACGGATGTCAACCGATGCAATGGTGATAGCCATGCGATGAGGAGCACGCAATGGTACAGATAATTTTCAGCGACAATCCGCTCAGATTGCTCCGACAATCAGAAGAGGGCGTCGCAGCGTCAAGCAATAGCACAGAGCAGCAAGTGATTGGTTGGCCAACAGAGTTACCGACCGGTGGATGCGTTGTTGATTAAAGTGGTTAATTAAATTTTGATTATTTAGAGTCAATAAAGAGAATATAATACAGTAGAAACCCTCATTTACGAACCCTGATTTAACGAATTCCCGATTTTACGAACGTAAAATAAAGGTGATGACATCATAAAAATTTAAGTGAAAGATTTAAAAAAAAAAAAAAATCCGCTCGAATTGTAACTGTTATTAGCATGCATACAACACAACATACCATACTATACAGTACTATGTAATTCTCAAGTGAAAGAGGCCCTCTAACGGGCCTCTTCAAAGTCAGTGTTTTTTATGGCTTCATACATGTGCATGCGACAAATTTTACTTCTCTTTCAAACATCGTTTTAAGCTTTAAAATTCAACATAGTGCTTGATTGTTTTATTGAATGATCAATATAATAAACAAGTATCTATGGAAGTTGTGTTGGAGTAAAATCCACAATCTAGGTATTTAAGAAGGTAAAAATGTCCGATAAAAACAAATTTGTGCAGGGCCTAGAGTGGGATCAGAATGCTTAGAAGCTGCCTACTGTAGGCCTAGGCCCCCTCAGACCTAGCTGCGTAGGCCTGTAGGCCTAGTTTATGCCAGTGTAAGTAGTACCAGTGCAAATATATAGGAATTTGGGTCAACCCCGATTTTACGAATACCTGCATTTACGAACGGCTCTGGGAACGTGCCGTACGTAAATGAGGGGTTGGGTTCTACTGTACACCTTTCCGGAGTGTCAATACAGTAAAACTTAACAACTAACCAATCAGAACAGCGCTATGAATACTCACACGTCTCAAATACGTGTTGCCCCACAAACACACATGCTCACGCATGTTTCAACACTGTCGTCTTGTGGGACCTTAGCAACAATATCCCGGGGGGCGGGGCTTAGTGGGAAGGCCCACTGACTGATTGATAGAATAATTAATTGACTGACTTGTACAGGTCAAAACAAAATGATAAGATACTTTTATCCACTTGTTTTTAAAAATAATACACTATTAGCAATTTAGGATTTCGTTAACTACAAGTAAAGACCACTTTTGGGAACAAGTATTTCCATGGCCTTTAGTAGCTTTGGTTTTAGAAAAAAAATATCATAAAAATAAGAGGTATTTGTTTATAAAAAGCTGAAGAAAAGTGGTCTTTAATAAGAGGTGGGTTTTCATTGGAGGGACACCTGCAATTATGAAAATGTCCTGAATATTAAAACTTTGCTTTTCATAAATATGTTTAAGTGAAATGCTATTATTTACAGTTTGTGGTGCATACACTGTATGAACTTTTTTACACAGTTTATAATTGTTTTTAAAATATTACAGCTACTTAGTCCTATTTTCAACATTTCAAGTACTAATGAATGAATTCTATTGCATTTTTAATATATTGCAAACAGTAAAGTTGGAATAAATTAGGTACTGTATGCTTTTAATACAACAAACAACTTCTCATATTTATGACATCTTGCCCAGAGTATCATACAGTCAGCAAATCATTGCAAGTCCATGTAATTCGCTCAAGAACTAACAACAATTTGAGCTTGTTTTAACATAATTGAATTAATAATGAAAACTAATTCAGTAAAACAATGCAACATACAGATATCAAAGCAGTAATTAGCCCTTGCTAATTTCGGTGCTGCAAATGTGTTCTCCATCAATACTAAACCTAATCAACAGCCTTAAACACACAAAAGTCTCTATTGGGATATTATTATTAGCTAGAATTTGGCTTGAGCACTAAACCTTGCCAGACAGTTGGTCTTACATTAGGTCTAGATTACATCTATATCGGGATACAGATGTCAGCAGAACAGGAAGGTATTTTCAAATACTAAAAATAGTCTAGGAAACATTTGCCCTCAAGTGCAAATATGAGCGCTATTTAAATATTAACACAGGAGATTATAGTTTATAAACTATGCAAAAGAAGACTCTGTTTAAACATATTGGATGAAAATGTTACAGCATGCTATTTTTTCATGGTTTTAAACTGAAATTTTAGAAAACTAACTAAACTATCTATAGCTAAAGGCTGGTTATTTTTACAGTACTGTGTAATTTTGAAAACTCTATCGCAAGACGTTGATTCCCGTATGTCACAGCATGGTGCATTAACAATAACATTTGCTCTAATATCCTTGAAGAGACTCAGATTCCATAAATAATTTTCAGATTCATTTAGTAAGTAGTAACATGGTAAGCTGACATGTACTACTCTACATCCAGTTAATGCAAATAAACCTTTTAGATCCCAAGTAGTACAGTATACAGTACACTAAAAGAATATCATCTTGCTTAACAATATCAAATGAATATTACAGCTACAGCATGATGTGGATATTAATACATGATAAACTGAGATGATAATGATAATAATATGATAATGATGACAATATTCTGTACATGGTTGTACCATATTCTCATACTATTAAATTCACTTAGATCTGTTGAATATCATCTCCTTAGAGGGCATTCCATTCACCTATATCAACAGAGCATGGCCTGGCCAGGTACAGTATGTGTGATGTGCTTAAACCACCCCAACAGTTATTATTATATCATGTATTGTACATATACCAACAGAACCAGATGAGTATTAATTATTATAAATTCTAATAATTTTCATTTTTTATTCAATCTAATTAATATTAATAGATCATTAAATACTGTACAATTTCTATGTACTACAACTAATAATTAAAATGTTCCAATGAAACAATCCTCAATAAATTTCACCATCACAAAATGATCATTATGATACTGTAGACAAATAAAGCTGTAGAACAACCTTCCATGGATGACATTTAAAATTGCAAAAAAATTAATAAATCCCTGTTTGAGAATCTGTATTTCTTGGCAGTCCAGACAATGTATTTTGATTCACCATTTCCAAAATCCTTGATAGAACCGACGTGGGCGGTGATAGGTACAGTACAACACCCGATGACTTACAGTATAGTAATACTACTGTATACAGTACAATGCAACATTGTTTTCAAGCCCAAGACACCAAGCACATTGCAAGCACAAGTATCTGTACCAATACCCTAAATATTCAATGACAATTTGGTTTTTAAATAATAGAATTGTTTAAAGTACACAACAGTTAAATAAATTCGCTTTAGTTGATTAGTGAAATCTGAGAGTGAATACTGGGTTTGTTTTAAAAATCTTTTTTTATACAGTAGTACAGTAGTAGTAATTCTGCTTTCAAGTGGTTATATCTGGGTTGTAAAGGTTTTACAGGGTTTCCCCCTTTCATTCTTTCCCTGTCCTTCATTTGTAAAGCATGCTGGAGGATTTTTTTAGTATACTTAAATTAAAACTAACATTTTAATTTTAATTAAAATATTACTTACTCAAGAGGCTTTAATTTGGTTATAAACATTTCAGTTTAAGACCTGTGATGAAATACAAAAATCTTGAACAATTGAATTCACCATCTGAATTGTTTATGCAATGTAATGAAGTGAGTTAAATTAGCTTTAAATTGAAAATTAGACAAGAAAAACATGTCTTATAAATTCTAGGAACACATTTAAATTTTACAGTTCCTGTATTCTTTTGCATGAATTGGCTGAGAATCAATTTTCAGTATTTTGTTATACAGTGAAGTGATTGTTTTCGATCTGTATGGTATTTCAATGAAAATCATCAAATCAATTAAATATATTTAAAATAAAATTATACATTTTTTAAATCAAATTTTTGGGGAGTCTTTCCCCTTATTTCAACACCATTGACTATCAAACCATGCGTAACTTTCAACAGCAGTGTTGTTTTTTTGGAAACAATCATCCAATAATATAATTGGAGTGATAGTTCGTCAATTATTAACAATGATATTTTTTTTCTGTACATATTTGAAGGTTTTTCCATTGAGAAAAATTAATCATTTATAACTGAGATCATTTGACTTTAAATTTTGTATGTTTGTAATTCAGCTCCACTTCTGTAAAACAATACGATAGCTAATGTAGACACTGAACTTATACTTGAACAGAAACCAAAAGCCTTTTTCTAAAAGCCTATAATTATACTTTATAATCAACTATGGCCATTCATTTAAACTATGTATTTAATTTACTATGAATTGTATTAAATCATGATTTGACAATTTTGTTTAAAGGCAGGCTGCTAGCCATGTTGACAAGAATCGACCTAGTTCAGCACCAAGTCAAACCTGTCAAGGATAACTGTAGTTGCCATTCTTAACATAATTTACAGATTTTGACACCAGTTGGCAGACTTAAGAAGGAACCTATCAATCAGCTCAAACAGCAAATCAACTAGCAATGGGATACCTGTGCAATTCACAACATATTCCTATGGGTGACCACTTAAACATAACCAAATTTCCTGCCAGATATTAACAGCTAAAAACCTTGGCTACGACTTTTGCTCAGACTCCGCAGAACCTGCAAAGTCATGGTACAAAGGGGAGTACCTTCAGGCAAGACTCATGCTGAATTCTGCACGGAAGAGATTTAGATTTTTGTAATATCATCCATGTGTAATTTTAAAAATTTGTCTTAAATCTGTCCTTTTTAGGAACTGGTACCTATACTGTACTAAAGAAAGTGCTCTAATTTTTTAAAATAATTAAAGTATTATTGGATCCAGATGGCAAAATCCAAAAAAAATAAAATGATTTGATTGTGCAAATGAAAGTAGGGCCTACAGTTTCTTATTTCATATACAGTATTATGTACTTCCTATTCAGGTTAGTAGCCAAGGGTTATTAATATTGTGGTATGGTAATTGTAACTTGCCAAGATACAATATAAGTGGGGTATTTAGGGTGTGTGTGGGTGGCGCACACCACCCCTCCCAAAAAATAAAAGTTGCTTCCCCACTCAGCACCCTCATTGAAAATGTTCAAAGCTTAAACTTCATACTCAAAAACTTAAAATCACCCTATTTTGCGATCTAGCACCCCTAACTTTATCATCGAGGCCCCCACTTTACCTTCACGCTCCTACCATTCCAAGACTTCTAGATATGCCACTGTACAACATATCAGGCTTAAGGGTCAAAGACTCGGACATGAAGTCAGCTGTCACGTTAGCAATTGGAAAAACAGTAAATTACTAAACTAAAAGTTTGCCAAGTGTGAATGTCTCGTAAAATTCAGAAACATTCACCACAGTTTATAAAGATTAGTTTTATTGCATTTATAGTATATCCTGGTATAAACTGTAGACAGTACTACTTCCTATGACCCGACTGTAGTGTGGGATTAAGAGCACAACGTTAAACTAATGCCTTTTACGTTTATGTCAGAACATACTGCAAAAGAATAACAAATCCATCACTGTAAGTTTTAGCCTATAAATTTGAAATGGTATGGAGCTCTATCATGAAAAATAGTAAAGTTCAACAACCATTTACTATGTGCCATTGACACAAACAAGCTTTACTTTGAGGCACAGCAACACAGAACATAAGAAATAAATAATTAACATATGTACCCAGAATAATTTAAGATAAAAAACACACACACACATAAATTTATACTACATAGACATAGAAAATTATCCTAGGAACCAATTAAACACATCATTCAGATTTTACGTTACTTCATTGCCAGGTACCTTTTTGCCTTTATTTAAGACGTCATAAGGTGAAAGTTACAAACTACCTCTGTTAAGGCGAGACTTTTTTTATTCCTTGTTTCGCATACTTATTTTTTTTAATATCATCGGAGGAGGGCGGAATAAAAATAAAATTTTGTTTTCCTATTTCGCAAATAGTTTTACCAAAACATCCAGATGGAGGAGAAAATAAAAATAAAATTTTATTATTGAATGTAAAATGGGATGGTTAAATGCTTCAAATTTATGTAATTTAAAGAAAGAAATATACAGGTATCTTATCTTTGGAGAATTCACTGCAGCGGAGGGCATAATAAAAATTTGTTAAAAATTTTTTTTCCCTAAACATTCCATTTTTTGTGGCGGCGAGTGTGCTAGCTAATTGACCAAAAATTAAATTTAAATTTTATTAGAAATCATCAATATTTACGTTCGGCGGGTTCACTAAACAAGGTATAAAGAATTATATTATATGCCAGCACAAAAGCATTCTGTGCTGGTGACAAACTCCAGGCCCGCAAATTCATGAGGTGACAGGTCATATGTTTTAGCCAGCGTATGAGATATGAGTGCTTAGTTCATTGTCAATTTCTTGAGAACTTCAATTCATTACTAGATAGAAACTATCATTACTAAGTTGTGTACTGGCCTGCTTTTACCTTACTTTTACACATAAATTTCTGGCCCAAGGTGCAGTGACATACTTTCTGGCGATGTCTACAGTATGCATGTTGGACAAGCTAGTTTTAGGTTATTATTAGTTTCACGTGTCATTTTCTTTTGAGTGACCTGAGCACTGTTTGCTATTATCATGCTACTAAAAATTGTTAATGTAAAATTTCATAGAGTGCTCAAATTTTGATTTTTCATGGTTAGCACCAGGTAAAACGTAGTACCATGTCTGGCCGGTTATTAATAATCAATAGCTTATGCAGTACTGTAATCCACGGAAAGAACCCCTTTCCTACAGTAGACAGTTAATTAAACTAATTAACTAATTATTTCCTAATTTTGTAACAACAAAATAATTGCAAAAAATTCACTGTCTTTCAAAAATGCCTCATGTTATGCACTACGATACTCTGGTTATTTCAGATACAAATTTATAGTAATATATTTATCTTTAGAGTAACCTTTTATCTTCAGTTCAGACATTGTACAGCCAATAAGACCTCTCTCAATCTCAGATAATATTAAACGAAATCCGAATACCACCCACTTGCGTATAAATTTGTAAGTCAAATGATAGTCAAATGAATTCTTGCAAGAGAGCCAGCAAATACAGGTATAGCAAGACACGTCAAGTTTTGGATACAAAATCAATCAATGCTGCACTCCTTAAGGGGTATCTTGTGCATAATAATGGACTTTTCCGGAGTGTCGATCACACTTAATATTTGACTAATCAAAACAGGGCCAGTAAAACACGCACGTCCTACAAACACACACATGCTCTCCCACAAACACACACGTTTACGTACATTTACGCTGTTGTTCCAGGGACCTAAGAAACAATATCCAAGAGGTAGGGCTTAGCGAAACGTCCCTTAAGCACGGATTAATTTTTATTTCAAATAACTCAGATCCACCAACTGTACCAGGCATGTACTGTATACACTTGAAGGCGAACAGAGCCAAAGGTAGACACCCAAGCTCACAAGGTCACAACAAATGTGACCAGCTTAAGGCTTGACCTCATCATAATCATTCATGCGAAACCTTACTGCTATTAAGTATTACAACTAAATACTTCCACATTATAGGTGACATTACCACATAGTGCATTCAAGTACATGATACAGCAAGCTTGAGCTCTGTCTAGACTATCAAATTTTCTTGAAAAAAAAAAACTGTTGTATGCCCATATATAGTCATAATGTGCCTATATATGGTCATATGTAATCATGACCATATTTAGGTATGTCACATGTTTTGTCAAATAAAATTTACTAGTCTGGGCAGGGCCTCTGGAGTAAACCCACTTTACTGTCAGCATGTATCTAAAAAAAAACTGAGGAAATGGCTATACTGTACTGTAAAACAGCCAATCACAGCAATAACAACATGTTTGTTTATATTTTAGTGGACATCAGATGAGTGTGGGATAGATATGCCTGATGCGAGAAAGCCAACTCAATATTATAAAAGATAGAAACATTCCTTAGGCAACATTTTTTTTGTGTGTGTGAATCCACCACTCAACAATAACGATGACCTAAAATAAAAGTTATTTATTGGCGTAGAAGAAAACCCACCATCATGAAAAAATATCGGCTGCTGACACGAAAACACCAGATTTACCACAACAAATAAAATTACTTAACTATACATCATAATATAACTTCTATGGTAAGTTTAATGTTGTCTAATATCTTGGTTTGAGCACCAATAATTTAATCCAGTAACATGAGACAATAAAATACATGAAAAAATATTGGTACGTGTTAATAACTAACCTATCCACAACCTCTCCACGCCTTTCCTTCATCACAAGCTCTAGGAGTGTCTGGCGGAGATGTTCCCGAATGTTACCATGACGGACTACCTGAGTACGGAATATTTTTAGGCCTTGATTGTAAACGTTGTCAACACCATTTTGTTGTACATACACTCGATCCTGTGAGATGGGAAGAGAAAGGACTGTAGATCATCTTAAGTACAATTATGTCAAAGACATGGAATTTTATGTAATTCAGGTCTCCCTCTAACTAAAGACCCCTCCAATTAAAGATCACATCCAATTAAAGACCACTTTCTGTGGTCCAAAATTACCAAAAATTTCATTCATCTTTATTATTATAATTAGAGACCAAAGTTCTGCTAAATACAATGGAAACCCCAGTCCCAAAAAATAGTCTTTATTTAATGTTTAAATATTAACACGATAAAAAAACTCTATTTCTTAAAACTATGAGACTTGGGTGATAGAACATCATTCCCACCTTGTCAGCAGTATAGTAGGTCATGCAGTCAGTAGTTGGAAGAGAAAGGAATAAATAAAATAAAACAGACACAATCAAAATTAAATTACAACTTAAAATTCTTTGGATAAATGAAAAGTTATGAACATTGTTATAAATATGTACATTAATAAATAACTTAACTACTGAAATCTTTGAATTGAGTAGCCAATTTACGGCTGTATTCAAAACTACAATGAATT
The DNA here is from genome assembly GCF_011630105.1 of Anneissia japonica. Taxonomy (NCBI): domain Eukaryota; kingdom Metazoa; phylum Echinodermata; class Crinoidea; order Comatulida; family Comatulidae; genus Anneissia; species Anneissia japonica. The sequence goes on along the minus strand of NW_022695742.1, from coordinate 110,389 downwards.
ATTTAATGACATTTTTAAACAAAGTAAATTTTTAATAAATATTTTCATGTTTTGTTAACTGTAAGATAAATATACATGCAAAGTTTATATGCAATTATTTAAATAATGAAATTTATTGTAAATATTTAATAGCTCCACAAAGAGCATCATCATCAATAATAATAATAAATATTAATAATCATTAGTATGTAAATTAGATAAGAAAAAGATGATATTGAAATAAACATGTTGTCATTTATCCCCAATCCTGCTTAGGCAACAATAATTAGACAATGTTTATAATAATCTATAATGTATATGGAGCAG
>NW_022695742.1:100201-110034 GCF_011630105.1 Anneissia japonica | reverse complement strand
CCACCCTTACAATTTCATGACTCCTAAATGCGCCAATGAAGTGTCAAACCATTCTGAGATATAAATAAATATTCCAGACAGAGAATTCTTTTCTCTATATGGCATGTATTTATTTGATAAACAATGGTAGTTGAAACCCAGATTTATTTGACTGAGGTACATACCATGTACATAAGAATATCTCTTATCATGACCATGGCTGTTTGGTGGTCGTTCCACGCTGCATTCAAAGTTTGTAGAAAATTATTATTTAATGCTTTTAACACATCCTCACGAACCTACATATAAAAAAAAAAGAAGAAAAAAAACAAAGCAAGATAATACAAATATCTTTATTACATTTAATCATTGAAGTAAATAAGAACATTTAAAAGTAGATGTTTATAAATTTCAAATAATCTGGCATCCAAGACATAGACAAATTACTGTTAAACTACAGTACTTACCTTCGAAACAAGATGCTCTTGGACAACCTCTCTTAGTCCTGTGTATAACCTTTCACCATGCTTGTGTAGAACCATTGTGTATGCATTTCGGTAGAGTTCCTCAAAACTAAGACCACTGTTATTTTTCCGTTGGATTTCTTGTATCGCATTCTTCAAAAGAGCCCAGATATTGGATACATACTTTTCGTCCATGGTCATCTAGAAAATAAACATACATAAATATTAAATAATATACAGCAATAATTAAGAAAAAAATTTTGAAGCGGACAAAAAACAAATTAACTAACCAAACAAAGTACTCATACATAGGATATAATTTTCAGGATTAGGGATTTTGTTGTTGAACGACAATTATGTTGGTAAAATGTGTACAAAAGTTTACACTATGTTCATTTATAGGCAAAGTTAAGGCCCTAGATAGATGCAAATCTCAATCATCCAACTAAAACAGAAACATTAATGAAACTTACCGGGAAAGCCCTTATCCGCATCTTCGTACTTGAGCCTTCTTTTTTTGAACTCTTGTGACTAGACATGCTTCAATATATTTTGGCCAAGTTGCTCGTTGTCAACCAATTAATTAAGAATGAAAGTGTAGCACTGAACTTAGAACAAATAGTGCAATACCATCTTCATCTGTATGTAATGAATCAGATGTATTGATCAGCAGGACTGATATTTTTTCCTCTCCAGTCTTCCTTCCTTGCTATCTCAAAATATACATAAAAATTGTGATATAACCACCGGCATCGATTTCGTACAGAAACTAAACACAAGTCTGACGTTTAAAACGATAGTAATAGCTACGTTTATCGCTGATGCTTTCCTAAACCAACTGGCGCTTCTCCAAGAGCTAGGCTATATCTGGTTCTAGCTCAGCACCCAAAACACGGCAATCAGTTGTCAGCTGGCTGCCTGCAGATAAGGCTGTGCCAACAAATCCGTTTGGGTATGAATAATTAATAAAGTGTAATTTTACCTAATAAAAATAATTTTTGATTTGTCTAAAAGTTTCAACCAAACCAACATAGAATGTCTGCAATTGGGACTCTTACACAGCAATTTAACATCAATTTGAGGATGATTTGATGACTACCGATCTTCCTCCTCTTTCTCTGTAAACTGGCTGCAGAGTGTAAGTCAATCACTGCCGTAAAACGCCCATTGTTAAGGAAGAACTAATTTCTAACATCAAAATTGCTATATTAATTATAATATGATAAGCGAGCCTCTCTGTAATATATGTAAATAATAAAACATCTATCAACTCTAAGTCGAAATATAACTCCACTAGTATCAAATCTGTTTATAAAGCTGATCTTTTATTAGGCGGATGACTAAGAATTTGTATTGAAATAGCAATGAGGTAGTAGTCCATTTTTTTAATTGTGACGTCACATATAATTGTTATTTGTTGCTGGTCAACTTTATACGATTAATGATATATATTTATTTAGCAGTTCACAATTTCCGACAAAATAATATTAGTAATATAATATTTAATAAATATTTTATTGATAATATAATAATAATGTTATTGTTATCTATTTCAATATTTTGTAATTAATATTTTATTAAAGACTAAAGATGGCAGCCTCCATACATAATTTCAATAAATCACAACACGAACTAAGCCTAGGGCCTAGGCCTAGCTTGTCTGTACTAGCTGAGCTGGTCAACTACCAGTTGTGTGGTGTTTAAACTATGTTTGTTGTCGTTCAATATATTGATATTGTGTAGTCTTAGATTATGAAATTGTTCTGGAAACAATATGCTGACGGTTAAAGTTGATGTGTCTGCCCTTCGCGAAGATGCTCCAAAAATGGTAAGTTCCAAACACAGATCACGACAGTCGTCGACGACGACGGTACCGAACGGTATCATGAATGGAAAATTACCCTGCCTGGGCGTATCCTACCTAGAACCAGGTGTAGGCGGGTCATTCTTCGCTAATGTGCCATTTCAGAGGTTTAGAAATCATGAAAAAAAAAGTTTCACATTTGTAATTCTTTTATTAAACATGTCACCATTATGCCATATAACAAATAACCATTCGGCACGATAATTAGGGCATTTTAAACGCTTACTTAAGCATTCAATTTTCAGTGCTGTAACGTCATAACAAATATTTCAAGAACCATCTCCATCACACTTTTTTGTGACGGAGATGATGATAATACACATAGATGTGAATCCTAGTAAATTTAAAAGATAGATTGTATTATTTAAACATAGGATAATAAACATTGAGCAAAAAGGTTTCTAACAACATAAACCAGATCAATTATCATTTTTATTTTATATTCATTTTTGAGGAAAGAATACATCAAGAAGTCATCTCCGTCACAGTAAAATTGTGATGGATATGACTGTGACGGAGATGAGGAATTAAGCTTTTTACATCATATCGTCGCTGACATCACGAACTAACACAATCAAAGTAGATTGTGTTAGTTCGTGAAATCACAGTAGAGCGTCAAAACGAGTGCGTATTGGTTGTCAAGCAATTTTGTATTCTTTACCACACAAAAAGTCCTTAACAACAACAGCGCGTATTTTGACGTGCTTTTTTGATTTCACGAACTAACACAATTGAATTTAATTGTGTTAGTTCGTGATGTGAGCGACGATATAGTGCCATTGCAGTGTGTTACAGGGTGAATGCCATCATTAGCTCAACCCGCCCTCGATAAACTAACGTTACGTTATCTCACTATATTAATTATAGGTAAACGGATTAGTTGCCTTTTTTATGAGGTTTTAATTGTTCTTAACCGCCGAAAGTGCGGTATTCTAACGTTAGTTTATGGAGGGCTGGTCGGCCTAATGATGTGCACTTTGAAAATGACACAGTTCTGATCGTATATATAATTTTTTTTTTTTTTTTTAAATAATAAATAAAGCATACTCTGAAGCGTTCGGAGATGATGCTGAATAAAGGTACTTTTCTGGTTGTATTAGAATTGCATGAATTTTTCAGCTATAGGTGGTTTAACTGTATAAGAATGGACTGTTTCTTACTGTATGGTCCCCTTCAACCAAAATGGTTTGATCCATAACATGTTATGTCATTTTGCTAACAGTATAATGGCATTTTAAAGTATTGTGACGGAGATGACGACAATTCAGGGACAAACTTTTTTAGTCTAAAAAAGTCAAATTTTAAGTATCTATAGTTCTATTGATGTCATTTTTAATTTTACATTTGTAAGACATCTATAATTGTATTCACCTTTTTGTGGTATAGTTATTTATTTAAGTTATTTATTTTACAAATTATGACATTAGGAATTCTTAAGAAACCCAATCGGGACATGCATAGTGCGCGACTTTGGAGGCTTTTTGTTGAAAAATAAACAGCATGTTGATTACGTTTAAAATATTTAACAACTTCCATTAATAAATATGTTCAAGATTGAATTAACGCAATAAAAATAAAATTTCCTTTAATATTTTTAAATTTATACTACATTAAAACAGAGGAACTGGAAAATGGCACATTAGCGAAGAATGACCCAGGCGTATATAAGCTCATTGATCGTTGGTAGACAACTTGTGTTTGTGGTACATCTGGTACAGACAACAAAAAATTTTGTAACTTGAAATCACTTTCGATACTGGCAACCAATGAAAGAATTCCTGTTTTAATATGTCTGGCCTTTTATAATTAAAAATTTTGCGAGCTCCGTTCCACTGCTTTAAGCCCAGGTTTTTTTTAATTTTAGTGCTAGGCCTATAATTTAAATAAAATATACTGCCAGTCAGTGGCGTATCTAGGACTCAAATTATTTAAATGGAGAGGGGTTTGATGAGTGTGGTGAGGTGAGGGGGTGCCAGCTTGCAAAATAAGGTGATTTCTAACTACCGTAAAGCCTCAAATTGAATTCAGCTAAGTTCTCTCCAACCAACAAATTCAGAACGAGGATAAACATATTTATAAATTCGGAAAAATTATGCAAGAATAACAATTTCTATAATTAAACGGGAAAATATCTAAGACGTATGATTTATTCTACGATTTCTTTATCATGTCAGGAAAACATATATTCACTCCATACTGTAAAGTTTTTAAATTGCATGGATGTTACCTCAAAACTAGCTCAAATTCGTACGGAATATAGGTGAGCAAAAATCATAACTACTGCATAATACATTGGTTATTATATTAAAATTATGTCAAAACCTAATTTTTGGAAAAAAAATTAGGAAAAATCGACCCTTATGTGCTGACGGATTTCTAGGCCTTATTTTTTTGCGCTGTGCAGGCCTTACTTATGGTCTGGCATTCATTGTAATATTACCGTATCGTATAATGTACTGGAAAGCAGCCAAATTATTACTGTAGGCTAATTAACAGTTGTAACCAGGCCTGGTTGTAACTGCAGTGCGGTGAAATTATAAAAGTAAAGCGCATCAGCAGCACTGATGATCAGAGTCATTGCTCAATTCCCCGGGGGAATTTTTTTTTTTTTTTTTTAAATACAAAATTTTTGGCCTTCTCTTTGCCCAGAGACAATCACTTTTGGACTATATAGTGTTCTTTCTGGATGTAGCAGATCTGGCAGAGTAATGTATTTTAAAACCTACTCCCCCACAGATTATTTAAATCTTTTGATTTTTTATATTGATAGATAATTGTAGAAGTTCCCTTGGCATCTAAAGTGGAAGAATTAACTGACTTTGTTGTTAAAGACATTCAGAATGGAGATAAGTGAGTATCAAAACCGAAGTATTTTCCTGTATAATTATAATGTATTATGCTGTGAAAATATATTTCAGGGAGATAAATAAGTAATTTAATTTGCCATGATATACCACTGCTGTGAAGACATCTATATTTTAAGTGTCAATCCTTAAACATTTCACCAGTCCATAAAAAAATATTAAGGTTTTGAGAGAAAGGTATTACAGTATTTATTATAAGATGAGCAAGTACGCAAGTGTAATTTTCATTAATTTAATCATAAAATGTATAGACCCACATAAGTGGGATTTATTGATAAGTGCCCTCTACCACTAATTGTATAATATATTCCAAGAATTTCCCTAAAGCTCTTTCCACACTATCACATTTCATATATAAATTTGTGTGATGGACACTGATGATCACCCAAATATGGGCATATCACAGTTTATTTGCCACATAGAATTTGTTAATGTTATATATATGTTTAATAAGTATTCTCGTGTTTATATGAAATTTTGTGGTGATATAATTATTATGTGAATACTTTACACGAAACTTACTGATATCTCTTTCTTTTCTTTGTGTTAAAGTACAGTTCTTAAACTTTTCAATGTAATATTGAAACCTTTTTTGATCAAAGACTTGAATTCTTTTCTAAAGAGTGGAAGCAGATTCTTTACACTTTTGGACAAGGACCGGAAAGCGATTGCACAACAAGTATCTACTGCGACGTACACGCCCTACTGACCAGCCTTTCCTAGTCGCCGAGGTATCCTCCTCCTGTTCCAAGCCTGTGCAGTCTGACAGATCTGAATTGCAGACTAGAGGAAGCTCATCAAGTCTGATAAATGGTTTGGCGCATGACCATCATAGATCAACAAGGGAGAAAAAGTCTAGGAAGACACTGTCTGGAGTTACCGATTCTGAATTCTGTAACCACTCTAAAAAAAAACGTATAAGTAAAGCAGAAAAAACAATCAAACGAAAACTCTCTGATAATGGGTATCTGGATTCAAGGACTGCATCTAACAATCTGGTGAAAACAGGAGAGGGTGCAATTGAAATTCCACAATATGAAACATGTAAGCCAGATGTTAGAGAGGTTTTCCAGAATGGCTCTAACAACCCAGATCGACTTTCACCCAGCAACAGATCTACAATTTTTCCTACACAATCAAATGCTGACATAGTAAAGTTTAAAGATGAAATGGTACATTCGGCAACAGAAGTTTCAACCAATCATATGTCAGAACAAGATATGTCCTGTTGTGATGGAAACGATGACAGCGATGATGATATTCAGATCATTGATGTTACTGGCGAAGAAACAGTAACCAATCAACAGATTGTGTACTACATGACAGGTACTAACTAGTCCCACTTGTGCACATCATAATTAAGAGAGAGCCCATAATAATCATTTGATGCTCATTGAAAAATATATTTTCTCTATGTGTTGGCTGATTTGTATATTGAAGTATGTTATTAACTTACATTTAAAAAATTTAAATGAGAAAAAAAAAACTTTCCTGCCAATAACAACTGACAGTTAAATAATACATTTTTTGTATTCTTTTTGTAGACCCTTATATTGACTGGTAATCAATTTAAATTGTGTTGTAGTAAAATTTCAGTAAATAAGTGAAGAAAACTAATTTTCAATCTATTTCTGGTTGAGTTAATAACCTTTCAGTGTTCAGAAATTTAATTGATTTTAAGGTTTTTCCATTTTTTTTTAGGCAGACTGTACATCTATAAAATCCTAACAAAAAATTATAATGAAAACTTGTTTTTAATTATTATTTTCCAAAGTAGTTTTGATATTTTTCTACTTTAAATACAAATTAAATCACTTATTTTTTTTCTGCAATTAAAGGAATTTTTCAGAGGTATCAAGAAAAGAGACACCCAAGGTCACCAACATTTGAAGTGGTAATGAAAAAGCTTCAAGAAGCCTATCCACAAAATATGAATGGAAGGTAGAATAAGTATTCAATTTCAAATTATTTATTTTCTCTGCAAATTTTAGCAGAATTAAATACTACTAGTGCAATTTCACTATGTTGCACTCTACCCTGGATAGATCTGTCTGTAGAGTGAAAGTTCACACAGACATCTTTAGGTCGTTGGTTTTGAATCTGACCAACCAGGTTAGTTCAGTCAGAAGAGCATGAGACTCTTAGTCTCAGGGTCATTGTTATCATTGTCATTGGGTGGTAATTTTTTGAGATGCTTATTTGGTTAGAATGCCTGACTAGTAAACAGGAAAACCTCAGTTGAAATTCGGACAGTACCTATTTTCCCCAAATTTTCAATTTTGAACTTGAAGAAGAGCTCATAAAAGAATATTTATGATCATTATTATAAAAGTAGGCTCCCAGCGGGAGCATGTGTCTACTGCCTTATACAGGAGTTTTTGTTTTTTTAATTTTATCTTATGTTCTTTCATAACAATATTGTGTATAGGCCTACTACTAAATTGCACTAAAAACACTTTAAAAATGAGCAACTCTTGGAGTTATCATGTTATGTCATTCATCACGAAGAGTACTACCATGTTCTAGAGGGCGTCCTTCAAATGACGGTAAAAGGCGTTCGTGGCGAACGCGTGCTGCGTCTCTATAACGCAATTTTGTCCGAGTTCCGAACGCTATTTGATTGTCAATAGAGCGCCCCTACCTCGTGGTAGTAGTACCCATCATGTCTAAACCGGATTTACCATTTTCCGCCATCTTTAATTGCTACATCATGGCATAGTGTCTATGTCCCCACTGGGGGCAGTAGACACAAAAACAACTTAATTCAAGCCCCATTAAACCATTGAGTAATAATCATGATCATTTTATGCTACAAGGGTGCAGGGATGTACAGTAGCTGGAGAAAACTAAGAGTGGGTGAAAACATCGGTAAACATGGGCAAGGGGGTTAATAATAAAGTAGGTGAAAGGCCATGAAATTAGCTATATATTGGGTGAAAAACTAAGACTGGGTGGCCCCGCCCACCCCTGCCCAACATAACTACATACCTGATGGTGCATTGGGCTTCTTAATTTGTGGCCTACAGTACCGCTGTAATTTTGCAAGGCAACACTAAGACCTTGCATGGCAAGCAGTGTACAATTAAACATCAACAATTAAATTTCATACCAATTTTGATCTGATTTTGATTTTCATTTGTAACTTAGGTTACATAATATTGAGGAATGGTAAAGATCAATATGTTTGGATCAATTAGTATAAAAAATATTCATAAATTAATTAATAAATTATATTTTTTTTTTATCTTGTTTTTATAAGGGAAGCAATGGTGAAAACTGTCTATGAAGAATTATTGCAAAGTTGTCCTAAGCGTAACCGTGCCCCAAAGGTTGAGGCTGTTGTAGGATGTTATAAACTGACTGAAGAAGACTTTGCAACCTTACAGGAGGGATGCTGGTTAAATGATAATGTGAGAAACTTTTTTTTTTAATATTGTAAGATCAATGATGGGTGCAGATGTTGGGATTTTTATATTTTTCATTTAGTTTGCTATCTGTATTTTCATTATAGGAATTTTGCAATTTTTTTTCTTCATTCTGTAAGTGGCGGATTTGGTTAATAAATAAATTAAAAATAAATTTTAAAAAAAATAAAAAGATATTTACTTATTTTATCAACAATTTTTACTTTTAGATTATAAATGCTTACTTATACCTGTTAACGGTGGCTGATCCTACTGGTATGGTGTATGCTTTCAGCACATTTTTTTACCCAACATTATTGAAAAAGGGATATAATTCCATCAAGAAATGGACTAGAAAGGTAACCTATAAATAATCTTCAATTCCTACATTTCTGATATGGTTTTTTTTATGTTCTTTTATTTTGACATTTGAACGTTTCAAAGCAGAATGTTGTTGTGGGATAATCTGTAAATTGATGAACAGAGAAGTCATGATGCTGACCTCATAAATTTATCAATTGAATGACTTTGGGTAGGGAACATAACTGGCCTGTGGCTTCTCATAAACAACCAACAACTGAGCTTGTAAATAACAGGGTGTATGACAACAACAGTTTAGTATTTTGTTTCAGTGGCACAGTTTTACACTTTTACACAGCAATATAATACTGTAATGTGCTATTTATATAGTACATAAATATTGTACTAACTGCCTCTGCTTTTATATTTTATTTTTATGCCCAGGGCCAAGGATATATGCCAATAGCAAACTTAATCACTTTTTAAATGGAAATGTATGTCTTCACAAGATTAACCTACACAAACAATACTTTACCTAATTTTAATTATCATAGGAGGCTTAAGGAGAACTTCATGAAGCAGGCAATCGTATACCCACACCCACACACATGGTCATATATTAGACCTTAAGCTTTGTCTAAACTATAAAGTTACAAAATACATTATATGGATGTGATTTGTTATCATCTTGCCCATATACGGGGGTGATATTGTTGATTTGATTTTGCTTATTTTATTGTATATATTTTTAGGAGAATTTGTTCAAGTATCGACTACTTTTAGTGCCAGTACATCTCAATAATCATTGGACCATGGCATTAATCAACATTAAAAGTCACATGATCCAGTATTATGACTCGGTAGGATCAAAGAATCCTACCTGTCTAAAGGTAGGTATAACTATTTTTATTAAGTAATTAAAAAATTCAGTTATTTATTCTAGTAAATATACATTTTT
>NW_022695742.1:82753-100144 GCF_011630105.1 Anneissia japonica | reverse complement strand
TTGTAAATCTACTCGTAATTCAGTAATCTTCTGTACTGTAATGAATTTGATGATAAAAAGAGAATGAATGAAAATGAAGGATAACATCATGCTGTATAGGATGAAATCACAGATCATAAGTCTTGCTACTGTGGGAAGAGCGTGAGTAATGTGTTGTGTATGAGTTTGTTGTTTAATTTACACTTATCCTCTGAGTAGCTTAGCTCAGTTGGTAAACCTGGTGGTAGCCACACTGTGTGGGCTGAACTGTGGACCCCATCAATTCCTTCCACTGCTCTCCTCGATTTCAGCTGGAGGCCTGAAACACAAGTTAGTCTTATGGTTATGGTTATGGTTTTATATTTATATAGCGCCTTCCACGATCGAAACCGTCTCAAGGCGCTTGAAAAATATATGTGCATAATGTATGGAAATAAATTTGACCGGAAATAACCTAAACTAACCAAACAGAATAACCTACAAAACAGATAAAAAATAGAATCACACATCATCACACCGTTTCACTGACCGACCAAGGCCGGACAGCTATTGATTTCACAGGTGTCATAATGATGTGTGTAACTAAATATTGGCCTATCGAGCAACAAAAATGAACGAATGTGAGTGGTCTATAGTGAGTTATAAAGATGAGTTATTTGAACCATTGGTCGTTTGTGCAATGTTGCCCATGTTCACGTTGAAGAATACCAATACACTGCCAAATTCACCACCAGAAGGACCCCAAGTACCCCTGCAAATAGGTCTTCGTATTTAGTGGGTTATCCATGGTGCGAGTTAAATCTTGAGGCAATCTCAGCAACGTGTTGAGACTTCTTTTGTCTATCTACCTTATTTCTGCTTCAATGAATTATTATACAATTTACTATTATTAATATATAATCTATTATATGCAATATTTATGTTTGAAGATTAAATCATAAATATTCATTCTTTCACATTTTCAGAACCTTAAAAAGTTTATGGTACTAGAGGCAAACCAACATCAAAATCCTAAATGGATGTTGAAAACATGGAAAACCTCAACTGTAGAGGGCACTGTTCCAAGACAAACTATCAGTGGTGATTGTGGAGTGTTTGCTTGTCAGGTAAGTCTGAATTGTTTGCCAGCTAAAGTTTTTAATTATGTTTTCAGCCCTCTCTGGGGCTTCAAAGTGCTGGTAACTGGAGTGATAATGGTGGTGCCTCTGCTTCTGGTTAGTTTGTAGGCTGTTTACTGGCTTAGTGTTCTGAATTTTTCTATTGCTGTTTATTTTCTCAAGCACCTTGAGCATTTTTTTTTAATGGATATGTATACAAATTTTATTTATTATTAGATATTTTCTGATACCATTTAATGATATTGATTTGATTATTTATAAACAATTTTACATACATTCACATTGAAATTAGAGAAGGAAAACTAATGAGTATCAAAATAAGTAAAGCATAATGAGATAATCTAGAGGAAACTTGACTGACAAAATCCAGAGGGTGTCATTGGTAGCTTGCTTGAGTCTTCAAGTAAGATGCTTTGTGGTAATTACCTCGTCCTTCAGAGTTGTCGGAGGTCCATGTGCATTAAAACGAAAGCAATGCACTATTTAGAATATGTATGGGAAAGTATCCCGGCGTACTGACCATGCAGTGGCGGGTCCAGGAATTTCAAATAATGGGGGCCCAGGATGGGACTTCCACAGATGGAGGGTCTATATCACCTCAGCCCCATCATTTATGATTGTAGCACCTCTAGTGGGGCTGGGGCTGGTTGGCCACAGGAAGCGCTACAATGCTACCGATGTGGATCTTCAGGGACCTAAACCAAATTTTCAACGAGTAACATATATTAATACTTACATTTACTGTACATTAAAGTAATACTATATTTATCAAAAGTAAAGGGTGGGCAGGACAGCAAAACAATATCATCAGAACTGGACAGTTGGAATATCTGACAGTATTTTTCTTTTTTTTTTTGTCTTCTGCGACAGTTTGCAAGGTGTATGGTTGCCAGAAATTCTGCAGAGTTTCATCAAAACGAGATGCCTCAAATTCGTCAACAGATGATTAGTGAGATTCACGAGGGAGAGGTTGCTCTGTAGTTTGATGGAAATCTCTGATTATGTTTTAACTACCTCATGTTTTGATGATTTATTATTACTGTACAGGTCTCCCTCCAATTGAAGACCTCTTTTGGGGTCAGGGTTTCTATAGTCTTTAGCAGCTTTGGTCTCTAATTAGAATGATAGACATTTGTTTATTTAGGACCACAGAAAAGTGGTCTTTAATTAGAGGTGGTCTTTAATTGAAGGGTTTTTAATTAGAGGGAGACCTGTATATGCTGCCCACTCCATTTAAGAATTATTTATGCAAAGTATGTATTGCTGAAGATGTTTCAGAATTCATGTGATTGAATTAAAAATGTTATCTATTCATGTTCTTTAAAAATGTGGGTGAAATGCACTTTTAATCCAAGTAGCATTTAGAGAGTATGAAACAAACTCAGTTTGGGGGGATCAGGGTGATTCGAGGAATTGTGATTTTTTTTCCCTTCATCTTGTTCTGAAAATGAACTGAAGTTTGAAAAATTTGAAGCATCATGACTACATTATATTCCTTGGGGTTGTTTCATACTTAGTGTTGAACCTAATAGTTATATTATTAAAATGATATTGATTATATGATGGTGATGTTCATTATAATGATAATGATGATGATGCTGACGACGAATATATAATTACAATAATAAAAATGTCAATGGTTTTTTACAATAATTAAAAGAAAATTAATATGTTCTTTATTTTAATATTTAGAGATGTTTTAAAATGTTTTTTTTTTTAATTCTCTGTAAGAATAACAAATTTAAATAACCATTTCATTTCATAATATTTATTACCATGGTGCTGCAATTTATGAATAACGTTTGTGCCCAATATAACTCATTAGCTAAAAAATTTTGTCATATTTTTAATTATAATAAGGAATATAATCATAAAGAAGAGAAGCACTAAGCAATTTGATCATCTAGATGCACAGAGATCTTGTTTAAAACAAGTTGCGAAAAAGTGTACTTACGCATGTAAATTATTTAGAATTGCATTCAAACCACTTTAACCAGCAGAGGTATTGCTTCCATAAGCTGAACACTACACAAATTTCACAAGAGCAAATTTTAGGTAGAATATTGTAAAATTTTGTTCTTGTGAAATAAACAAGATTGTTTTAAGGATATTTTAAATTTATTTTTAAGTATTTTACAGAAGAAATATTTACTATGTTTTTGTGGTTATATAATAAAGATCATAATAATGACATTAACGTTGTGCACTGGATATCTTTCATGGATTCATATATTTTAAAAAATTTTAAAAACAATATAATTTTGTACTGCTCTGTGCACACTATCAATTTTCAAACAAATATCTGTGATTTGCCCATATATAGCATAATGATGTCATATCACACCTATATATGGACATATCACACCTATATATTGACATATCACACCTAAATATGGGCAAATCACATGTATTTGCCATATTTCAAAATGTGGACTGAACTTAAAGGTGGTAGGTACTGCCACCACCTGATCAAATCATCAGTAAGATTTAACTACAACATTTAGCTTACAATTGAAATTAGAACAAAGTAATACAGTACAAAACAAAACATTTGGATTCTGCTAACTGAAGAATTCAACTCCAGCAAATTTCCCTTTTTAGTAATCTTTAATTTTGATGACGTAGGAGTGAAGCCTTGACAAATGTAAAATCGACTATCCCCCACCACCTGATAGCACCACCAGAGCATGAGAATTAATATTTTGGTAAATTTAAGGATATTATTAACTTACAATTGATATTAGAACAAATTAATATAGTACAAAACAAAACAATAAATTTCTTTTTTTTTAGTGATCTTTACGTTTGATGACGTAGGAGTAAACGCTTGTAACAAAAAATCGACTCAGTTCTGACCTAGACTTCGAAGTGCTGTCTCTAGATTAAATAGTGCTGTCACTAGATTAACACGTGCTTTTACCAGATTTAAAGGTGCTGTTTTGGCACATTTATACATAACATGTTCTGGTAGCCACGGATTCATCAACTGTCTCAGTATAGATCAGTCTTTCTTATATTGCATGATTCGAGGGCATTTGTTATTTTCATTAACTGTAAACATGTTTACTATAACGTCTAGTACAGTATATGAACTGCCAATAATTTACTTCCAAACTATTCTCTTCCTTGTAGAAACATTAATGAGGCTGTTATCCATTTTATCACGTATTATACTTTTGAACATGCGCACATATAGTGAAGGGTTTTATTTTAAAAGGTAAAGTTCAAGCTGTATGTTATAAATGGTCAATAAAAATGGACCTTGACAGACGGTGACGGTTAATGCACGGGATTACGCGCATGTCCCACAAACAAACGCACTTGTTTATGTATGCTTATACGCTGCCGTATGTGTCCGTATCAACAATATCAAAGGGGTGATGCTTCGTGGAACGGCCCACTGTGTATAGAGTATTATAATTTAACCTAGCGGAAAACTATTATCTGATTTAAAAAAAATTATGATCCCTGTCTTACGTTGTTTAATATCCCTGGTCCTGATGGTTAAACACTGCATGTTAAATATTGAAGACAAACAATGTAAAATTGTACGGCCTACTGTCTGCTGGGCTATAAAACCTAAAACATATAAATGGGTGTCTGTCTTGCTTCTATAGCTTATTTATGTGATTCTTTTCTTTATCGAGATCACAGCGAAAAAATATTTCTCGGCAATTAACAGACGCATAAATAATATGCCTATATTTTTTTTTATATTCTTATCATAAACCCCTAAATCGACTGGTAATCGTTCTAGGAATAACGTAGATATTTGTCTGTACACCAGCAAACACTGAATTGTTTTGATATATGTCTTATTTATCGTTAACAACCTAATTTATTCTTTTAATTTTTTATTGAATTTTTACGTAGTTCAAAGTTAATAATCGTGCAGTATTATAATTTTTCTTAATTAAAAAAAGTGTATAAAAAACTATTCTGGTTAATTCCATACCGGTAACATTTATTAATTTCCTATAGACATAAAAGAGTTTCATGAACAAATATGAGGAAGATAACGTTGAACGTTACATACATGTATTGTAGTTAGTAACAGGTCGCCTCAGCGAAATATTATTAGGGTTGGATTTATGATCAGGTCATTCCGAGAGATAAATCTCATCTGTCATATTATACAGCGACGTGTCGATTGAATTTACTTGATATACGATGAAAAGATTGTTCTTTCACCTTTTCAACTTAACATAGACATTAATGGCAACCTTCAACTTAATCCCGAATAGTTTTGTTTCGAAAAGCAAACGTGATGATAATAAGGTCTTTGTGTCTTTTATGTTATTTTTATTCTAAATATTTCTCGAAAAATAGTTTAGGTGTAAAACTAAAGTGCAAACTCAGTTTAAATTTTCTAAATTATTTATGTGTACTTAACATAGTACTTTTAGTAGTAGATAGTGTAAACAGAGGTTTAGGATCCAAGACAATAAAGCCCTGTCCACACTATCAAATGTGTATGATGTTCCCATATATGGGCATGATGATGACATATTATAACCCAAATATGGGCATGTCACATTTATTTGATAGTGTGGACAAAGCTTCAGACATAGGCCTATATTTTTTGTTCTGGGGAACCATTCCTGTCCTGGTAAATAGTTTCATCTGGTTTCAAATAGCAACAAGTATCTCAAGGAATTATACACATTCATTCCTGTCCTGTGTTTCGATTTTTGATACATAGAGAAATAGAACACATGGTGCATCCAAAGCGCTTTTCCATTATTCACTTTAACCCATTAAGCCCTCCAATAACTGTTAAATGGAACAGTCCAAATGTCAACATTCAACTTCTTCTTCTTCTTCTTTCTTTCAACTCAAACATTTAACCTTACAACTTTTTAATTAGTATGCAGTACTAATGTAGGCAAGGTGTTCCATAGACCCTTGCATATACTTATCAATTACGATCGTTCATTACCTTAATTGATAATACATTTAGTTAGCTTATTAATATTCATTTTTAAGTTCTGTAGAGTATATATACTCGTAGTTAAGAATGGCGAGTTTTGGTTTGTTTTCTGTGTGTTTGTACTGAAGATGGGTTGAAGAGTAGGCATGCGCCCGAAACATGTTTACCATCAATTTACGTCCGTTTTTAGTTCGAAAAATCTGCCTATTTGTTTACTCAGGAAGTACCGTACCAGAAGATATCCTCATGCTTCATCGAAGCTGAATTGTACAATTTCTTACATAATGCAAAACGTTCCGCGTTTTTTCCGAAAATAAATTACTTTGGTCTCGCAGTATATAAATACAATCCATGTTTTATGTCTTCATTTACCGTATCCTTTTAATAATCTGCACAGATGACAAAGATATTTTATGCCAAGTTTCATGCTTTGGTAATTTACATCTCAAAACCTTTCTGTCTGTCTGTATGCTCTAGAGACTAATGTGCGCAGCTTTTATGATGTAATTCTGTATTTCGACTTACTTATACTTGAATTGTAATTTGATGTGCAATTATTATAACTATTTTGATATACAATCATCATCGTCATTTGTAAGACTTTATGTGTCTTGCATTATACTTTGTCATAAATGTTTCCAAGAACGTTCCCCCTAAAAAGCGTTTGTGTCTTTCCTGTTACGTGTACCACTGTTCCTAGACTTTCATATTATCCTTCATTTCGACATCATTAATACAATAGTAACTGATGTAAATACTAGTTATATTAATGTTACAGCCCATGGATTTATAATGATGTGTACAATGCCGTGCGCACGTGTACCGTATGTTGACGAGAACTAAAATCATTGGCTTACTTTATTAGAATTACAAGTCAAATAATTTGGCACAATCGTTTCCGTAGTCAACCACAATTAACTTACTGCCGTCTTTGCTAATACACACACCATTGGGATACTTCAGTCTGTCAACTTCGTTATCAATACGGCAAATGAAATTTCCATCAGAGGTGAATTTCAAGATCCGATTATTCCAATCGTTACAAACGTACAAGTTATCGTCCTTATCCGTACAAATGCCACTTGGATATTTCAGGGCCTCGCCGTCCTGGGATAATATGAGTTCTTTCAAGAAGTGTCCATCCTTGTTGAACACCTGCAACCGATGGTTTTCGCGGTCTGACACGATTAGCTCATCTTTTGTGTTAACTGTAGCTGACAAGGGTCCACGGAATTGCCCTCGACCGTTGCCGTTGTATCCGATATCGTGAATATGTTGTCCGCGGGCCGTAAACACTTTCACTGTGTGAAGTTCGTGATCGACGACACAGACATTACCACTGAGACTGAGGGCAAGACCACATGGTTTCTTGAGTACATTCTTACCAAATCGACCTAGTAAATGTCCCTCGATATCGCAGACAATAACCTGACAGTTACCTGCATCCGATACGTAAATTACACCGTCACCCGTTGTAACGATATCTGTCGGTTCGAGATTTTTCTCTAAACTTGGAAAACAGAGGTGTGTTTTATATCGTCCATCAATGTCGAAAATTCTGATTGCGTTATTCCCTGTGTCCGCTATTAAGACGTGTTTTTCACCAAACATGCACACGCCCCAGGGCTCCCGAAGACATCCCGAGTCACCACCATCTCCATCGCCAAATTTAAGACGATGAGTCGTCGACGACGAGACGTCAATGTAATAAGGACTTTCACTGAGTTGACGCCCAAGAACGGAGAGGATAAGACGGTGGCGTCCCTCGCTTATCGGGCGGAATGTTACATCATAGTTGCCATTATCTTTATTGCTTACGCGAGCGATTCCAACCTCGCCAGTCGGTGAACAGAGTTTGGCAGAGACTGGTATCGGTTGAGCATTTATTTCATTTCTTTCGACAAGATCGTCCATTTGTAATGTAAACTGTACATTTTCACCAACAGCAACAACCTGTGGCGGCGGTGCCTCAGAATTGAAAACGGTTCTGTATATTTTTGTTTCATTTTTCTCAATCTTTCCGAATATTTCGGATTCATTTAAATCATCTTCGCCGGCAACGAATCCGATCGAAGGTTCATCGGTTATTTGTGTCTCCACGTCAGTCTGCAAGACGCGTTGGAGTTTAACGGTACTCTGTAAACTCTGTGTCATGAGCGCGACCTCCTTACCACCTTCCAGAAGACTCTCTGTTACACTGTTAATACTATCTATCTCGTCAACTATCTCCACGAACTTACTAATTTCCTCTTCAATTTCTGAACTACGCTCATTGAAGAAATCGTTATACTCGTCCATCATTTTCTCCTCGTGTCTTTCAATAACTCCAGTTAGAAATTCTTTACGTTGCCGGATTTTGTTGATGTGTTTTTCACGACTGACATCAAGGTTCTCTTTTATTTTCCGCAACCCATAAAGCGTTTCACTGGCTTTCTGAGCTTTGCTCTGCGCTTTGTCGATCATGCTAGTCATGTAGGACCGCCGACTCTCGGCGGCACTTTCAATAGACAGCTGCCTGTGGACAGGAAGAGGATGCAACGTTGCGCAGCACTTTCGGCATATGACGCGCTCGCACGTCTGGCAGTAGAACTGTATCTCATATTCGGGATGATCTGGGCAGTGATCTGGGCTGAGGATTCTAATTCGTGCTGCCGGCATTGCCTGTGAGCTCCTGTACTCATCCATTGACTGGACTCTGTGATTTCTGGTCAATCGTAAGCGACGGTGTGCGCTCCCACAGTCGCTACACAAAAACTCCAAGCAGACAGTGCAGTAGTTCGATGCCGTCCTCTCGCAGCCATGGCACGCTGTGGAATTTTCCTCGCATTCTTTCTTGAGCGAGATGAAATCAATTATATTGTTGATGAAGAAATTATCTGGCAGACCAACGACACCATTTGCAGGTAGCGGATAATCCTTGCGACACACAGGACATGTCAATCCTTCATTCCTGTCAACCCATAATTCTAAGCATCCTTCACAAAAAGTGTGCTGGCATGGCAGCACTTTAGGTTTTGTCAGGCGATCGAGGCAAAGTGTACACTGCAAAAACTGACGATCCAAGTCTTCAGCTTTGAAGGTATTTTCGGTCGCCATGATTTTATGAGTCTTTCTGCAGCTGCAAAAAGAACAAATCCAATCAATCAATTAAGCAAACAATCAACTAACCAACCAATCAGTCAGTCACTTAATCAATCAATTGGTCCAACTACCCAACCAACCAACTGACGGAGTGATCAATAAATCGTCAATCAATCAATCAATCAATTAGTCAATTATTCTATCAACCGAATACATTGTCAAATGATAACATTACAAATCACCCTCTAATTCAAAACCAACTTTGGGTCGGACCTGAAAATTTGGAGTGGTCTCTAAATGGAGACCACGGCTAAGACTGGTCATTAACCAGCATAATAAGAAGGTAATCAAAACCGAAACCATCTAAATGGAGAATATTTCTAAACAGAGTTTTTTTTTAATTCAGCATAATTAGAGGTGATCAAATCCAAACATTTATTTTATCTTAAAAGACTTAAATATTTATTTCCTTTTTGTTGAATTTGTGTTAAGTTTATGACTAAATCAATAATGTTTTTTTTAGCAACTGGAACCAAATTGAAGCATATCTTTTATCTTCAAATATGATACCATATAATGTCAGATAAACACCTGAAATGAAAGTACCGGTACTAAAAACAGCCAAAACGCTCGAGCCATTGGGCGTCTTTCATTGGATCTCACGGATTTCAACACTTTAAAGAAATTATGGAAACATTGTCTTGTCATCGTTTAATATGAGATAATTATGTTAAAAAGAACCACGATTAATTCGTGAATACTAATTGATGACAATTAACGGTGCATTTGTTTTAAGCTTGTCTGGTTAATTTCTTCCAAACGTGTTCTTGTATTAGAAGTCTCTTTAGGACTTTAAAGAAGGTCACGGTCTCGAATTAGATGGGTCTCGGAATTACAGGCTTAGTGTTAAGTGATAGACCTCATATCTCTAATTAGAGGGGATTTCTAATTGGAGGGTGAACTTTATCACATTAATAATAACAACAACAACAGGAAATCCATCAATCAATCGATTATTGAATCAATCAAATACACTGAGATACTGAGCATGATAAATGCACAATATAATAACAAGAATTATTATTTATTCCATATTAATCAATGATAATAATAACAACGTTAAACCAATCCATCGATCAATCCATTGTTTAATAAATAAATCAATTTATCAATTATTCGATCAAATATATTTTAACATATTAAATTCTTAGTAGCCTATAATATTTACATAGCATTGCAAAGCTTTTTACTAAATTATTGTATAGTAATTCATGAACAACACTATATTATTCGATTATCTTATTTGTTTTATATATTATGTATATATATATATGTATATATATATATATATATATATATATATCTAAAACGTCGAGTATTAATTTGAGGATGGAGTCATCATATGTCGACAATTCACACGAATAATCAATTGTACAGTATAAGCTAAGAGTCGAAGATTGCTGACTGTATTTGAACAAAAATCAAAATAAATAAAATTTTCTAAACTCTACACATCTATTTAAGCACGTAGACAATAGGCCTAATTGATACACTTTGGTGATTTTGCAACCTTTTGAAAATGATACTGTAACAAATACAGTGATGTGATAAAAGTTAGGAATGTTAAGCCAATTCTCATTCATATCTGTCACATGGGAAATTCCATAAATTCTGACGTAATTTTGACAGTCTCAGAATCTATATATTTTTTCTTGAAGATGTTTGTAAGTTTTTTTTATGAATACTTACAAATTAGTACCAACTTAAGCCAACAACTAAAATCACGCGATATTAGGCCTAATAAAAATTGGATCAGATTTTGGATATTTTGCTAGTAAATGGGAAGTTGAATTTGCTCCCTTTAAAACAGCGTTCTATTTTACTTTTATTGAATTTCAAATTACTTTAACCTGTCTGTTTATTGAATCACCTGAGCCCACTATACTTTGTCGCCATCTTCTCATTTGTCATCTAAAATTCCCACTAACAGTTCTGTCTCGTAGAGGCAAGACAAACAATTATGGTTAAGGCAAGACAAACAATTATGGTTAAGGCTAGACTTTTTTTACACATTGTTTAGCGAACCCACCGCCCTCCATGATGATTTCGAATAAATATAAAATTTTATTTTTGGTTAATTAGCGCACCCACCTCCACGAAAAAATAGAAATTTCAGAAAAAAAAAGTTCTATATTTTTGCCTTAAAATCTCCACAAACAAGATATATATATTTTTCCTAATTATATAAATTTTAAGCATTTAACCATCCCATTACCACACTGTTTGCATTCAACAATACAATTTCATTTTTATTTTCTCCTCTGTCTGGATGTTCTTGTAAAAACCATTTGCTAAATAAGAAAAAAACATTTTTATTTTTCTCCGCCCTCGTCTGAAGATCTCAGGTAAAAAAATAAGTTCGCGAAGCAAGGTAGGCCTATAAAAAAGTCTCGCCTTAAACGTGCCATTTCTTTTCCAAGCCCCCTTCTACATAGAATTACTTGCCTCTTTCATCAGTTCGCGATTCGCCTAATTTACTTACCTTTAAGAAAAATCTCAAGATGTATTTATTCAAGGAATGTTATTTACTTTCCTATTATTATTATTATCCTTTGATAAATTTAGAACTGCCTCTATATAAATCTATTATTATTATCATTTGGTTTACTACTCTACGGAATTGCCCGAGGTGTGTATGTGTTTTAAGAATCATGAAACACATTCGTAAGAAAAAAAGTATTTTATAAAAAATTTTTTTTAAATTCAGGCAGTGCTTATTGTGTGAAAATGGTAGGTGACCTTTGAAACACGCACCTTAATTTGTTTGAGTAATTATTAGGGATGGGGAGCGGAGATGGCCAGGCGATTTAGGCTTCTGTTGAAAACTGTTGTTAATGTTGATGCAGTCATGTCATCAATCATCATGTTCAAAGCAATACACACCCTGTCTTACTCAAAAACTTTTGAGATTAGGTGTGCGTTGGTGTGTAAGTGCAATCGCTTACCTCAGATCACAAGCATTGGACTGAGTATAAATGATCATATTTAAGTTATTGTTGAACCATATGGAGGGTTATACTAATTTAATCCTGGAGATGTCAAATTACTAGCAGTATAAAATGTGAAATCAGTATTAATATGATCGGATGTACATGCGTCACGTATACGTTATCGGAAACCTCCCCAAAACAACACACCATTGTGTTGAGCAAAAAACTGTTCGCTGCAACAGCTAACTACAAAAATAATAATCAACGCAATAGCAATTGTTGTGTAGTATTACTTACTTTGCTCTGCTATCCACCATGTCCTCGGGCAACCAGTTTTTCCAAAGATTTATTTTATTAACTAATAATTTATTTATATTAATATTGTTTTTTTCCAAAGCTTATCATTTGAAAATTATAGTTTGATAAGACAACACTTATCATATTTTATAGGTCTATCAAGGTTTGATGAGCAAAAAAAAAATAAATAAATAAAATAAAAAATAAAACAGTAGCAACACCTATAAAATATTAGAAATTATGGCAATTATTAACAATAAAATAAATAAATAAAACTGCTGATGACAAAGTTAAGAAACAATATAACAGATTACAACACGCCACCAATTACCGTACTTGCCATCCTGAATAGAGGAAACAAAAGTTCGTTTTGCATCAGGAAGAGTTATGCAGGAAGTGTTCACAATATTCCTACCTTTCTGTGGCCCTTGGTTCTGCAAGCTTGATTTTTAAAGTGACGCTCATCTCTTGCTTGTTCACCAACAAATGCGATAATCGCCTTTGCAGACGATTTACAACAAAATTTCAGCCTACCTTTTGTGTTATTTATGAAGCCACAGGTCGCCCCGTTGTTACATAAGTTTACTACTGCGGTTTACGCTCATAACTTGTGTTTGTTTTGACATGAGAATTCATGCTGACTAGGCCTATATATGTCACAAACCCCCTCAGGTTCAAGGGTGATCCATTCGGTGACTTTGTTTTGTCGATAAAATGAGTCACTAACTTCCAAATGTTGTATCACCCGGCATAGGATACTTTACACACGATGCTAAAGATTTTTATTCCAGAGCAACATCCGGGGAATTGGGATTGTGATTTGTTTTAGAATACAAAATTGTGAATGAAGAAACGAAAATGCAAGGTTACAGCAACAACAGGGGTGTCACCAATATTTGCTTGATGGTGGGGGAATACTTTGTCCTTTGTCTTTCTTTGGGGAGGGAGAACGATCCCACAGAACGATCAAATATGTTTTTCTGTTTTACCTTCTCAGCATATGCCGCAGTTTTGGCGCTAGAGGGGCTGGGGGGTATATCCCCCTATCGGGAAGCATATTCCCCTCCCCGTCGGGGAAGACGAGTAAATTTTGTCGGGGAATAAACAAATAAAAAAATTATTTACATATAATATTCGTTTAGCCACCATATTGTTTTCATTGAACTATTTGTGTTAACTTTTCATCACAATAATAATAATAATAATAATAATAATAATAATAATAATAATAATAATAATAATAATAGTTCAATGAGACTAATTCAAAATTATTCGCGTTCTGTTATGACAAATGCTAGTTTGAATAGCCTCATGATGGTTGGAATACATCGTGATAGGGGAAGAAACCTCGAGCTTGACAGCGTGGTCGACAAATTTCATGCAAAATTTCCAAAATGTAGAATTTCACTCTGAAGTATGAGGATTTGAAAATACATCAGATGGCTACAATGCATACTCTTTGTTTCTTGTTTTATACAAAATGTTTTTTTTTTAGTTTTGGAGGCTGATTTCGACATTTGAAAGCACATGAAGTCATATTATAGTAGCTCGATGCCTATCAAATCATCTCATCTCTTTAGTTTTAGTTTAAGCTTTAGTTTTTTTAGTTTTTAGTTTGTTTTTTTTACTCATCTCTAGTTTATTTTAATTTGCAAATGGAAGTTAGTTTCGACATTAAAAAACATACATGAAGTCGTATTATGGTAGCTTGATGCCTATCAAATAACTAATAAAAATTCATCAAAATTTGTCAATTATCTGTAGCTTCCAAGGGGCTTTGCCCCTGGACCCTCACCGGTGGCCCCTTGGCGGCCTCTTGGCCCCAGCCAAGTGAGGCTTGCTCCGCACGCCTAGCCCCCCCTCGGGCCTTTAGCGACCCCCGTCGGGCAGATCCTGGTGCCATCACTGATATGCCGGTGCCTGTACTTGTGAGGTCAATCAATCATTCGCGCAACAAGATATTTTTGGATAAAAGGCTGAAGAAATTGAAGGTTGACAGCAACTTGATGTTGTTGATGGCCCAACATTAACTTTGTCCTCTGCATGTTTAGAATGATTCACGAGCAGTCCTTACTAGGTGACAACTGACTTTCATAACAACAAAATATATGTTTTGATAAAATAAATAGGCCATAGGGGTTATGAAGAAATAGTGCACATTTTCATGGATTTGTCGGGTCACTTTTGTGACACCATACTACTCCCTACAATTTTATCTCAGTGCTGCCATGTGCAATTTTATTTCCAACATTCATTAATAAACATACCAAAATTTATAGGCCTAACATTTACAAAATACACAATTATTTGAATGCACATGGAATTTGATACAAAAGAAACATAAATTAAGTTTGCCCAAGAACAAAAATCAATTCAAATAAATTAAAGTCATTTCACCGTTTGCAACGTAGATTCAACACTTAACAATTTTAATGGATACGCCTATAATAGAGTCAGCGATAGCTCCAGAAATTTGCCGACAGGGGGTCCGACATGTCCGAAAGAGGGTGCGAACCAACGGGCCGACTAGAGCCTCAATCAAGGTCCAGGAATAAAAATCTCTGGTAGAGTTCTTCATGGGGAGAGATTTTATAGCTTAGTATGGCCCAAAAATGTACTTTTAGACCACAATATTAGGCAATCAAAATAAGGGTTATTTGGATAGGGGAATATTTTTTTTTGGCGTCGGACTAGCGGGGAACCCGGCCTGTCCGACGGGAGGTGAGGGGAATGCTGTTGTAAAAAAATACGTCAAACATTCAGTTGTTGTTTTAAAAGATATCAAAGTAGCTTCCAGTAAGACAAAATTCAGTTTTCGCTAACTAAATTCAATTCAATTCAACTTGACATTTACTACTTCCTTTTTTGTGTAATACAACACAATTTACGGTACTTCAAAAAATAAAAATGCAAAAAAAAAAAAAAATTATGTAAATTAATAAATAAGTGGAAGAAAGGAGGCACGACCCGAGAAGATAAGAGAAACAAATCTAATGGGCGGATTTAGTAGGAGCTGGGCCGGCCCCGCCCCCTCGCTACCTCCTTTGGGAAGTTAAAAAAAAAAGAAAAAAAAAGAAAGAAAAAAAAATTGATCGGCCAAAACACCTCAGAGGTTATTTTCGGGCGTCTATAAAACACAACATTTGCGGGGGAATGCCCCGGACCCACTAGGGTAGTGTTGTCTCGATCAGCCCCACTTTCGCCCCCCCCCTTTTTCCCATCTCTGGATCCGGCCCTGGGTCGTGTGGTGGGACAGCCTGAAATAAGAAAAAAATATAAGAGGAGACTGCTAAAATTACGAATGGTATAATTTATGTGTCTGTTGTTTGACAAGTGTAAAATATGTTCCTGTTCTAAATTCATTTGTAATCCAAGAATTCACTTTAATATAGAAAATAGGGCTGCCAATGTATTGTTTTACTGTAATTACGAATATGGTGGATTTAATGAAAAAAGGGAAATTCATTATTCGAATCTAAAAGCTTCAATTGCTCTCAACACAAAACAATTAATTTTGATTAAAAATCATTCTGACAACTATACGGCTACGACGTGACTTGTGCAGGTGGTAAGGTGAACAACCTAACATTATTTCGAACAGATGGCGATGGTCACATCAAGAGTCATTATGAGTTTTCTTCCCAGGATATTCGATCGCTGACTAGTCAACATCATCATTCTCATTAATATGCCACGTAAAAATCAAAACGTTATTCAAAAAATTGATACTAAATATTATTAATTATGTCTAATATGGACCCACGTTGGTAACTAATGTTGCATCATCAATGATGCTTAAGAAAAAAATTAATACAGAATGAAAAAAATATAAATGTTAAGGTACGGATGGTCAAATAATATAAATAAATTTGAACATTGAAAATTCTCCAATATAATATTAAATACGTCAATTGTACATAACAATTAACTCTGAAGAACCCCTTCTGACAACATCCTAGGCTGACGTGACTTGTTCAGTTGGAAAGGTGAACAACCTAAAACTTCGAAAACAGACTACGACGATGGTTACTTTACGAGTCTTTCTTCGTAGAATTGCGATATACGATCGCTGACGAATCAAGATCATCATCCTCATTAATAGGGGAAGTCATGTCAAAATCAAACTGTTAATCAAAACAAAATTATTAAAAGGCAATGGCTACAGTTACACCAGTCCTAAACAACTTCCTAATTTTGATTGGATGTTATTGTTCTTATACAATCAAGATTAGGCTTAATGTATAGGCCCATATTGCTAATATTAAGGATTTAGATGTATAAAGAAAAACATAAATACATATGAAAAATATATATACTTAGGTACGGTTGGTCGATTTAATAGAATATTGAACATTTTCAAGTTTAAATCGTCATCTTTTTATAATGGTTTATGAGAAGCACAGTGCTAATTATTTTCTGAAAGTGGGTTACATACTCACCAACAGATCTTGTTTTAAAGTAGGTTGCTCAACAAAGTAAGTCCTTATTACTAATAATGATTTACCCAACTTTCAAACAAAAATTTACCGTCACCTAGTAACCATCACATATTATTAGTTTGATCAAAGGGATTGAAACAATAAACAAATAATAAAAGTGGAATTTATTGTTTTAAAATCCTCCTGGTGAAACGCGCGAAGCTGTCTGGGGACTATCGCAGGTCGTTAACGTTCAAAGACCGTAATTAATTTGGACCGATAATGACATGATCTTGTACGACCCTTACACTCTCGACGTTCTTGGTAAAGCAAGCGGCTGAAGTACATATTTCTAGAGTTCCAAGCATAGTTTCAAATTATTCTTCAGCTAGACCTAGAAAATTGTTTCTAATGCAGACCTTTCCCAGAGTGTCAGATGCAATGCGGTATCTAGGAACCTTGAAATGGGACGGGGAGCTGATAGCAGTGGCGGCTCTAGAATATAATTTATGGGGGTGGGGACTAAGATGTCCGACTGGGGGAAGGCTAAGTATTTATGGGTGTAACTGTAGTGCGCA
>NW_022695742.1:73991-82736 GCF_011630105.1 Anneissia japonica | reverse complement strand
GGGATTTCCCTCCTTTTTTTAAATTGGGACTTCTAGATGGCCGGAAATGGCTGGGATGGGAAAACTAGGCCTATTTTTGGTTTTCTTTTGGTCTGACTGCCTCACGAGCTTTGGCCGATGGGGGGGGGGGCTTGACCAAACCGATGTAGGGGATTAATCCCCCTCCCCCGCTGGCGCCGCCACTGGCTGATAGGGGCCACGAAGTTGACGGAGGAGGGGAAACTAGCGCTCGAAATGTTTTAGTGGGTGGGGGATGGGCGCAGTGCAGAGGCGTCGAGAGCCAGTAAGGGCCCCGGGGCAACACCTCACATGGGCTCCCCTTCACTTGGGACCCCCACTCGGCCGCTCCCCAAATTAAGTCTCCTCCTAAATCTGACAACAAAAGTTTTCATCTTGGCTTGGGCTTAGGCTTGGCCCCAAAAATTGTTCATCTTGGTCCGGCAACCCCACCCCCAGTAGACCCGGGCCCCGGGGAATCGACCCCCTGACCCCCCTCTCGACGCCACTGGATGGCGGAGATTAGCCTACCATTAACTTAAGGTGGGGATGGGGTTAACAAGTGCGCCAGGAAGTCCGAACCAATAAATAACTTTGGTTGGCCCATAAAAAATACTTTCCATACTCAACGGAGTTATGTAATTCATAGCTAGATCGCTGTTTATTATAATCGCCGCTATTATTAGTAGGGCCTATTAATATAGCCTACTATTTCGAGTTACATTTACAAATACCCTTTGCTGATGTTGGGAGCGGGAATGATATGGTGGAATAGTATAAGGTTATGTAACAACTATCGTTTCGTAACGTCAAAACTTACATTACGCGGTTCGTTGTCATGACAATACATTTTATATAATTATTGTATCTTTAAAACAATTTATAACATGAATTGGCCATACAAAGGTATTGTTTATCGACATTTTTAGAATTTACATATTTTTTAAATACATTTTAGGTAATTTATTACTAAATTAAAATATCAAGCTAGATTATAGGACAAAGGTCATTAGATATTTACATTAATCTAGTTATATGATTTATTGTCTATTTACCCGGCCCATGGAAGCCTATATTTTGAAGTATAAGCCAGTATATTTAGGCTAGAGGGGATGTTATTATATTAGACCCCATAAATCTTATTGTTGCAAGATCAAGGTAAATCATTATTTTTAATATTTAATCATTATTTTATATATTTTACTATTAAATTAGTATTTAACTAAATGGTCAAAGGACGTTTTATCAATATTTTTTATATTTAGGTCTATCACAGAGCCCACGATTTTCTTAGCACATTCGAGAAGAACTAGACCTAACACATTGGAGAAAAGAAGGCGATTAATTACAAGATACTTACAGATATATCATAGGCCTATACCAACCGATCATAACATTAAAATTGGCCTGTTAAAATCTAATTTAAATAACAAAATTTAAAGATACTACTTACCAAAACTTAACACAATTCCAAAATTATACACGTCACATAAATCATTTAGATATTGTGAAAATGTTCTGGAAGTATGTACTAATTTTCGATGACAATATCTCGTTTATTCTATCAATAGGCCTGTTAATATTCAAGGGTACTCTCACAACCATAATTATGCGTGCGCATGCGCTTTGGTCATTTATCGGTGAGGGTGACGTCAAGAAATTCCGACAGACGACTTTACAAACGGCTGTTGCAACATGACACTCTGAGCTGGGTTTCATACTGTTAGGCCTACTTCCCCATTATAAGGCACCAGGATAAGGCTTAGAGATGGTTCTAGGAGAAAAGAAAACATACCCCCTTCCGGTCCTTTCAGACTGTAAATAAGTTTCATTAGTCTAGAAAATAAATTTCCTAAACGGGGGATCTCCACCATGTGTAGGACCTATTACACAAGCTGCGAGAACCATTAGTGTAGGGAGGGTCATCTAGGTGTGGGGTTCAGTGGGAAATCCCCGTCAGAGAGGGCATGGACTCCCAGTCTTTCAAAGCCACTGTGATTCCGTGCTGCAACCTAGCCAATCAACGATAGAACGCTGAGGATGTTGACAATTCATAGAAGGATGAATTTTTACTCCACTGAATTACAGTAGCATACTAGACCTGGGGCAACGTACACGTAAACAGAAACAGAATCTGATTATTTTTTTCAGAAATGTACGGTAATAGCGGGCACTTGCCCAGGGGAAAGGACCGAGAGTTCGATCCAAAGTGCTGGGCCAAAGCCGGGGTCCGGAAAAGGTGGCAAATAATTTCTTCCATGGTGCAACACAGGAAAAAATCTACATCCCGGAGGTTAAAACCATGTCCAACTCAGAAGGAAGATTCAACAACACGTGGATCTGATTCATAAAAGGAAAATTCCTAAACGCTGTTGTCATTGGCAAGTACAATAACACACGAAACCTGGGGCAACGTGCAGAAAATTCAGATAATGTTTTTGTTAGACCTGTAATAGCAATTATTTTGTTGAGTACCTATAGGTTAAGGCTAATAAAACATGAGTTCTGCAGTGATGACACGAGTTTAAAGGTCCATGAAAGCACACGAACATACCGGTACGCCAGTTTTTCCCTGTGGTCTAGTGGGAGCCTAAATTCCTATTTCTTCCTAATTTTCCGCCATGAAGGGGAAGGGGGAGATGGGTGGGTTGCGTGCCTCCACACCCTTCCCCATGCACACCCGACGCATGTTGATATTTGCTCTTGACCAAACGCATTGATTTCCTTAGAGAGGTTTTGCAACATTTACAAAAACGATATTGATGACATCACATCCAATTTTTGGTATTCGTGCTATGCTATTTCCCACGCTGCAGATAATTTTCTTGAGCCTCTAAATTTGATGACCGATTTCCGATTTCTCTTCCTTTTACGGCGATTTAAATTGACAGATCCCGTCAATTCGTTGCATTATATTATGTACAATAATAATAATAATAATACTGTACAATAATACAACGTATTTTTGCGTTTTAAGAAAACCATTTAAATGGTTTTCTTAAAACGCAAAAATATGTTGAGGGATAGTAATGGGGAAGGGCTGAAAAATATAATTATTGATGATGTAACAGTCTTCATTATTGTTTTTATAAGAAATGCTCCCCAAAACAGACAGGTTTTCCCAAATCGTAAATATAAACAAGAACGGCAATAAAATAATAATTTTTGAAGAATACAGAACTCAAAATTATTATATTTATTTTGTTAGTGGCACAACACCCAATATTGGATATTGGAAAGAAATATGGTAAAATATATTAATATTATGGTATTTAATAAAATTTGAATCATCACACATTTTGTATAACTAAACTTACTTTCCTTTACATAATTAAATAGCATGCATTAGTGCAAATAAATAACAGTTCTGAAAGTAGTAGTACCATTGATGAACATTATTACTGAAACTAATCTAAAATTGTATCTGCTAACACGTGCTGTGCAGTAGGTACTGCAGCTACTGCAAGGATGCTAATGCAAACTAGCCGTCAACAAAATGCTGTGTATAAAACCAATACAAACTCTAGCTGCCAACACGATTGTAGCTACCGGGGGGGGGGGGGGCCTCACTCTTCAATATTTCTAAACGGGTAGGTGCCGCATTTACGGGGGTATTTTTGAGGACTTGGTAGCACAAGCGTGGGAATTTATGGAAGAGTTTCAGCATGTATAGGGTACATTTGCGAGGACTTGGTAGCACAAGTGGGGAAAATACCAGGTAAATTTGGTAGTTAAAATTCCTTGCCCCGTCCCGTATTAAAGTCGCATAATTTTTTACACAATGTTAGCAAAGATTTTTTGCTAACTTCCGTGCTAAACCTACCGTTGATACATAGCCACGAACAGTAGGGATCGCAAACAGACAGAACCGCAGTCTTATTCGCCAACGGGAACAGTACAAGTTCAATTTGGTAGGTTTCATGGCCGTAACAGTGATTCAACAGACACTGGATTTTGGTAAATGGCAGTTCAAGTCCCTAATATTTTTCAGTAAAATAGGTAGCACAAGTGTCTCATGTCTTGGAGTGGCTGCTGCATGCCCCTGTAAGGTTGGTATACAAGTAATTTTTCAATGTCATCTTTTCTTTTTTTTATATTTATATTCATATGTACCTTACTGATTATGGCAGTCGTTATGGCTGGAAAAATACAGAAAAATTCGACTGATCTGCCCGTGGGTCAAGATTCTTCTTAACTTTTTACCCACACAGGTAGTAAGTGAATGTGGAACGCATTGCCGCGAGCGAAGGGTGCACTGCCTGTGCCCACCATTGTATATTAATTTTTTTTGTTACAGTATTCCTTTTCAGTATGCGCTGCATACATTTTTTTACTGACAGACGTATCTTTACATGGATGGATAAAAAATACCTTTAGTAAACAGCGATTCATAAATCAAAAAATCACATTTTTCGACATTTTGCATAATAAAAAAAATTTCTTCCCTGTTGCTTTCATCAGACGTAGCATAAATATGTAACATACTCAACATTGAACAGTAAATTTTACGTACAAAAATGTATCTATATTCCTAATGAAAAGTTTAGCTATATAATTATTTGGAATACAGTTTGATTCCAAAGCTTTTGTCCATACGTAGAGGCAAGGTTGCAGATGATAATGATGATATCTCCCAGTATAGACTCCGAGACAGAAACAAGCGATATAAGAGAAGAACTGCAAGAGACTGCGATGAGACTACACCTATAGTTATAAACTGGTGAAAAAAAAAATTGAATTAATTTGGTAAGAAAATATTATATTTACAAGTATATAAGAGTATGAAAAATGACATGATGCAATTAACTCTTAAATCTCATTTGTATCGCATTATACCATGGAGAAATAAAATAGATATATTTTATATTTACTCAATTAGGAGCAAATAAATTATTTTACTTTACCTTGTTTCGTATATGCTCCGCAAAGACAAATGAAGTGACAATTAACAAAGGATATATTAGAAACCATACTAGGCAATACTGCGAAGAAAAAAAAAACATACATTAAGTATAACAACTAGTTCCAGTTCAGATTGGAAATTTAATTTCTTAGCTCTTACCTGGCAGCATGTGGCATAGTGGTATTAGACACTGTACTTACAATCAAGAAGTTATGGGTTCTAGTCCAAGTCTTGTATTATTTTGTATACTTTTGAGGAAGGTTCCTTATGCAATCCGTTTTCAGAACTTTACTATGATTGCTATACAGTTGCTTTTACCTGTATTGGGACTTGGATTGTACTGGATTGGGAATTGTAGTGTCAGCCATGACACTGCAACTATTTGTCACTTATTAAGAAGAGCTTGTGACATTTTTTTACCCAAAAATTAATGAAAATCATTTTTAATATAATTTCTTTCTTAGATTATTAATATAAGCTTTTTCTAAAGAGACAAATTATATTAGATACAACTTTTTAAGCACCAAGAATCTATGATTTCCATAATTTTTCTGGAGTTATTAAAAAGATTTTTATTAATTTTTCGAAAAATAAAAAAGGAATGTCGCAACATTTTTTAATAAGTTGACAGTGTGAGAATGGAACTTTCTGAGGTGCCTATCAACTGATAAATTATAATGTGTTGTTTAGTAGTCAGGAATATATTTGTGCAGCTCCCACAAACATCCAAGTTTACGTATGTTTACAATATTAACGTCACACACAACAATATATAAGGGCTAGGCCGTAGTGAAAAGTCTATTGAAAGTTTGGACCTCATGGTTGAAAGCCCACACAGCAGGTGAGCCAATCGATAATAATTACTCACCTTGCAGAAACTGATGTAGAAGTTCCTTTTCATAGCACTACGTTCTTTAGAGACCGTCTGGTAGAGGTTGCCAGAGAAGAGGATGGCAAGGACTATACGGATCACTATGAGGAGCACACCAGTAAGATCTTGGTGAGTGTGATAAAAGGAATGCTCTGCATACCACATTTGGTCCATAATCACAAGAACACCCTGATGAATACAGAATAATAATAGACAGATAACAGAATAAAAATAGACTGATAACAGAATAATAATAGATAGATAACAGAATGTTTTATATAGATTCATTAAGATACTTTTGTACATCACATGCAACCTATTTTTCAGCATACATGGATGGGTTCAACAGGTTTACCCAATGGCACACTTTCACCTTCAGCTAAAAAACCCATACATCACATAATGTATACTGCTTATACAGTTCCTAGTAGGCCTACATACACAACACAGGTATATATTTCATATATAAAATTTCTCTTTTTGATTGTTTATTAAAACTATGATAATACTATTAAGAATATTAATTATCATCAAAGATATTTATCTGGTTTCATATAATATTTAATTAAAGTTATCTATTGATAAAACAAGAGATAACTTTAATCAATAAACATTAATTATGTTTTTATGCTTATACAGCTAAAAAATATCCAAGTATTAAAAATCCCATTTTGCTTGGTACAGTATTAAATGATTGTTCTCTAGAGGGTGCACTTTCAGTTCAGTCTTACCTGTGTTATGGCAAGCAAAGCTAAAACTCTTGATAGTGTGCTTGACTTCCACACTTGCGAGTTCAGATTAGTTTTAAAATTACCAAGTGTCCACCCAACAGACAAACTAAGTAGCAGGTAAAGCATATTGAACTGGGCAGCGATATCCAGTACTAAAGAAAGAAAACAACATACTTCAATTTTTTCCTTTATATATATTTTACATACTGTTCAGTTTCATGAATACTGTAATATTTATGAATAGCATTATTTGATTTTTTTTTCTCTCCATATGAGGGTATTCTAATCAGCCAAGATAATTATTTAGGACCCTTAATCTCTATGATATAAAGTATTATGTTACATATTCATGTGAACTGCCCAAATATGGGCATGATGATGTCATACCAGTGGCGGATCCAGAAATTTAAAATAGAGGGGGTCCAGGGAGGTACTTTCTCAGATGGAGGATCTATACCACCTCAGCCCCACAATGGTTGGGGCTGAGGTAAGAAAATGTGTGATTATGGCACCTCTAGATGGCTGGAAATTGCACTCTCAGACTTGAAATTTGAATACAATTTGTTCTATGTCTCCATATTTCTTTAAATTTTAAACAATTTAGGGAAAGGGGCCGGCCCCACTTCACCTTGAATCCACCACTGCATACAACATCCAAATAAAAAAGGGCACTCTTGATGGTCTATATTGTTTTTGAATGTGAAAAAAAATTCTTTTTTTGATGGTACTAGTGGAGTAGTAAATAGTGTGCATCCCCAAGAGAGCTCCCTCCCCCACCCACCCAATTGGAAAGTTTGAAGCAAAACATAATCATCGAACCCCTCCCCCAATGCAAAACTTTCAGATATACCACTGTATAATACAAACTGTAACTGAAAAAATTATTAGCATATACATGGACTTTTAAATTATCTGAGTTAACATTGATAATACAGTATTTGTTTGTGTTTGCAGAATTCTTTATTTGTATATTATTTATTATATGTCCAATTATCAATATCTCGCTTTATCAAATTATCATTAAGTTTCGTGAAACACAATTATATATTCAGTATTGAAAAACGTTAAGGGAGTTGGGGGACTTTACTTCATCCATGTGTAGTTACACCTGATGAACTTGCAATTTAGATGTTGTGGAAATAAAAATTAATATTTACTACTGTATTTTCATATTTTATTAATTATGAATGATACAAAGACTTACATTGTCCTATACTTTCAATGAATGGGGTGCCCTCTCCATCTCGTGAATAAGAGTAAAGATGTATAAACATACAAACAGAACACAGAGCTTGTAAGATTAACACTGTAGTCAATATTGACAATACCTAAGTGAAAAATACATAGGAAGAAAGAACACAAAGAAATACTTTAGTCAGAAGTGTTTAAAACGTCTGTTATATATCTGGGAAAAAAATCAATCAAAACTTTAATTTACAATGAGACAAATATTGGGGGCCAGTCATAAAAACTCTCCCTATGAGCCCTACCAGGGATTTCTAATCAAAGACCCGGACCGAAGCTCTAGTTTGCCCCTTGGTTTGGACATAAAACATGTCTTACCTCATGCATAGGCCCTCTCTTGGCCAATGTTTCATATAAAGATGAGAAGCAGATGCATCCTAATACAAAGTACAACATAGTAAGCAGCTGATAAAAACCTAAAAGACCTAATGATAGAGAGAATGCAACATATTAGTATACACAGGTATAGTGGTCCTGCAGCTTGATGTCTTGCCAATCTCAGGGTTTCGTTTTATGCTTTGTCCAAACTATCAAATTTTATGTGACAAACTTGTGTGATGTGCCCACATATGGGTATGATGATGTCATATTATACCCCAAATATAGGCATATCACATGTATTTGTCACATAAAGTGAAAGTGTGGACAAAGCTTTAGGTTCAAATCTTATAAATTAAAAAAAAAATTGAAACCTAGTGGGATCTGCCCATATATGGGCATGATGATATCACATCCACTAATTAAACCTAATCACAGAGTTCAATACTGTAGTTTGTAAGTCAAGATTTAGATCAGATTTAGATCCAAATTAATTGAAAAAAAAACAACAAAACAAATTGCTAGAAGTCATTAAAAATCCATATATCAGCTGTTGAATGTAAAAAAAAAAAATCTCAAAATAATACAGTATTTAAACACAGCAAGCATTGTGCTTCCCCCTGTAAATACTATCAACAATACAGTAGAACTCCTACTTTGGGACACCCCTTTTAAAGGGA
>NW_022695742.1:70178-73811 GCF_011630105.1 Anneissia japonica | reverse complement strand
TTCGGGCGTCTTGAACACAAAAATTTCGCGGGGGCATGCCCCGGACCCCCTACGACAGTGTTGTCTCAATCAGCCCAACTTTCGGTCCCCCTTCCGGTCCCCCCTTTTGGACATTTCTGGATCCGCCCCTGGAGGTTCTACTGTAACTTTATCTACAATAAAATATAAGTTGAAAGGAACGACACACACGTCAACAAAAAAACACTGACTTTGTGGACAAGATTGAAGCTACCAGAGTACACAATTAACTGGCTCTAAAATAACATGGGTTAACATGTCACGTATTAATTAAAACTAACCTGTCTCTTCATCACTGAAGTGATCCATAGGATTGCCTTCAACATCTGGGTTGAAGAACTCAAGTTTGTAGGTGGCATAGTTGTGGTGGGCCATTGGCTTGTTAATGTTGCAGGTCAGCAAGTCTCCGTAAGTGACGTGCCAAATTTGTGACGTGATAAAATGCGGTATTGTATGATTACCTTCTGTTCCATTCAAAGGCACTGAAAACAGAAAAAAAAAAATCAACAAATTATTTTGGGCTAATCAACTAGATTTTTTTTTCAATTTTGAAAGAGTACAGAACATGAATATCCAGTCCTCCTTAAAAAAAGTAGACAATAAATTATGATTGTTGCAATTTACAGATTATCTTTTATATTTTTCATTCGTACACACTGTTAATCAAAGGGATGATCTAGAAAAAATGTGGGATGGGGACCATGCAACATGTTTGAGGGAGCCAAATGGCTGAGCGAGCGAGCCAGATGGCCGAGCGGTTAAGGCTGGGGCACCGAGAACATAGCCAACAATATCGGCACGGGTTCGCGGCTGGCTCGCTCCTATGGTTCTGGTGGTGGATAAGTCTTCTCGAAAAAGGACTATAAACCGTAGGCCCAGTGTACACAAATCCTCATGTGCACTTTAAAGAACCTAGTACATCTTTCGAGATGAGTAGGGGGTTGTACTGGTTCACTTAGCCCCTGGCGTGGACAGATGAAAGTGCGCTGGGGCTTACTAGCTGCGGAGGACATGAAGTGACCCTCAGGGGAGGAGAAAATTATTGAAAAGTGCAACATCTAGTCCCGAGCGCATATTGACCTCGTTTATTTGCACTATATAAATTCATCTATTATTTTTATCATTATTATTATTATTATTAAAGCACTTAGAGAAGGGGAGAGGGTGGATGCTGCTAGAGATTTTTGTTTAGAAATGCTTGACAGTCACCATAGATACTAATACATGGAATCAAAATCCTCTCTTTCTTCTTTCTTTTCTTTTATTTTCTTTTCTCTCTCTTTTCTCCCTGTTTCTTCCCCTGGATCTACCACTGTACTCATCCTTCCCCAGTTTAAGTAGCGAACCATTATTTTTAATCAAAAAAGGATTTACAATCAAACGTACCACTGAATTTTGCCTTGCCAAGTTTCTCTATACAATTATCTGTTTGCTGCGTATTCTCCCATCTGCTATCAAGAAAGAAGTAAAGACGTCCTCCAACCAGGGTTGTGTTCAATTCATACCTTACCATAGCAGTCTCTCCTGTCACAAAAGATAAGATAATGTCAATCAATCAGGAGTAAATAATAATGCTTATTAAAGTAATAAAGATATATACTGCTATTTCAGTGGTGGATCCAAGGGGTTTAGGGGGTTTGGACGAACCCCCCCCCCCCCCCCCCCCCCCTGTGAAGAAACATAAAAAAATACTACTGGGTATAGTCATAGTAGTGCTTACCTAAGCCTAAAATGTGTAAATAACACTGTTTTTGGTACCATGTCCTAAACATAATTTTTGTACGAAAGTGCGTTCTTCAGGCCTGTTGATCGATCCATGGAAAAAAGACTATGTATCCTACTACTCAATACTGGAATATAATGTCTTTGATTTTTTTTTTTCTGTATACACAAATAGGCCTACTTACTGTGATAAGAATGAGATAAAATTACCAGCCATTTTGAAGGGGGGGGGGAAGCCTTGAATTTTGAAGAACTTACAAGTCATTAAAAGACCCCTCAAAAGTCGGAAAAGCTCATTTCCGGCCATCTAGCGAGAATCAAAATTCGGACCCCCTTTATTTTTGGGGGTTTTTTGGGAACATTTTGAACTCTTCTCCTTCAAATCTACATCCGTCCCTGCACTTGTTTCTTTGTATTTTTGTATACCCCTTTTGTTTATTATAGATGCCTTATGTTTTCATACTACTGTACTACTGTGTATATAGATTGCATGTTACTCCACTGATCATTCAACAAAAGAATTATACTCTGTTGAATCTTGTGAAATGAACTCTTAACCAGTCTCAAAGTGCTACTTGATTGCTTTCTTACTGCCTCTAAAAGGGGAGACTTCTTAAAACATTGTTTTGAACCCACTGCCTGTTGATAAACAATGACATAATTTTGTATATAATTTTCTTTTTGGACTGTTAGCAAGTAAGTTGCTGTAAAATAAAAGAAATTTCAGAAAACAAATTTTCCCACTCACCACCAACTTTAACTCTCATTAAGAAACTAAATTTAATTCATTTATCAATTACTCTTCAGACTTTTGATGATCTTTCAATAATAAAGTCATTTATAATAATATTTTATTTAGAGGTACTGTATGATACTGTACTGAAATTAATGTTAGATTGGCAACAGCTAAGAACACTCACCAATACTGAGATCGTATGGTATCATATTCCTATCCTAGCCAATGCCTGTAATTTACTAATTTAAAATAACTAAACTTCGAGCTCTCAGTATGTCATGGTTTCAAAACAATTTAAAAAAAATGTTTAATGGCATCTTATGGTACAAATCCTTAAATTTTCCCCAGAAATTGAATGGTTTATGACAACTATAATAACTGCAATTTTTAAACATCAATTGGCGAGGACAATATTTTTTTATTCTGATATGCAGTTACGGCTACTTATTCAAATTTATATGTAATTCAGCAATAAATTTTCTGGCAATTGTATTCAAAATTGTAGTACAGTAGACCTAGGCAAGTTAAATCCATAGCTCACTCTCCGACTTTTTTTTAACACATTCCTTACTCAAGTCAAACAGGCCTTAAAATTAACATTTCAAAAAAACCGGATCTTATCTAGTAGACTACGCCAAATACATTAAAAGTTTAGAAAACACTAATTAGTTTCATTTACCGTGGAAACAAAACCGTGTGATGTACTGGGTATGACTGGCTTGGGACGAATGCGTACTAACGACACCACGGACAGTCTTCCCCTCCGCGAAACGTCCTGTTGACAATATCAGAAGGCCCAGGCTTAGGCCTAGCATTGTAATTGGATCCATTACATGAGACTGCTTATCTCAGATTCGGTAAAAATGGAAGCAAAAATATGCAAACTACATTAGCATGTTTAATCTTTCTGTTTTTAAACTCTATGTAGTAAATCACTCAGAAAATCATCGAGAATATCGGTACATAACAGACTTCGTCCATGGGCGCCGCCATATTGCTGTAACAAGACGTGTCATAGGTTGCCAGGATAATCCTTAGATTTGCATTTGGGGCGATATTTATTTTATTTGGGAAAATAAAATGTGCACAATAAACTATGGAACGTATCGCAAATATATATATATATATATTTGCAAATATATATATATATATAGCAA
>NW_022695742.1:66118-69621 GCF_011630105.1 Anneissia japonica | reverse complement strand
CTGTGTAAATTGAGGGCGCAATTAAAAATTATAGTACTCAGGGGAAATTTGATTGGCCGAATCTATGGCAGCCATCTTGGATGGTACACACACACAGCTCTGCGTATTTCGAACATCGAATTCATTGCTGTTAGCGCTCTAGTATTCTTATTATATCTCTATGCCTGAAACGCAATGCAGGGGGTCTAGACGAAGTTGGAGAAAGGCAAATCGTTAAAAGAATAAAAAAACAAAACAAATGGATTGGACACTTATTACGACATGGTTGTCCCCCCCCCCCCTTTAGAAGGAAGATATCTTTGTATAGTCAAAAGAGATGTGCATTCCCCAATCAAGGAGCCTCGATCGATAGCCTGAAACACGGCAACACAAAAGAGTTAAGGAAAGAAGTGAAACCGTATAATGTGCGGGATAGATGGCTACTGCCAAAAGGATCACTGATTGTTCGTTTGATTTGGTTCGATGGTTCTGGGATACATACACAATATTAACATAACATTCTTTGAAATATTAGTGATAAGCATACTCTGAGTGGTTACTATGTTCAAACGTGAGATAACACAGGCGACTCTTCAAATATTATGATCATCGTATTTAGGCCTGTTTACCTATGTTTATTTTAT
Organism: Anneissia japonica; assembly: GCF_011630105.1. Lineage (NCBI taxonomy): Eukaryota > Metazoa > Echinodermata > Crinoidea > Comatulida > Comatulidae > Anneissia > Anneissia japonica. The sequence continues at coordinate 68,998 of NW_022695742.1, read as the reverse complement.
TACAAATATAATTCATTTTGTTCGTTCATGAACGTCATGCTGGTCAGGCCCGTCAAATTATAAAGTGTCCGAGACCCATACTTCGATAATTTACGAAAATGATACATTCCTCTAATATTATCTATTTTTATTGGACCTTGAATTGGCTGGTAAACAATTTAATACTTTATTTGTGTGTGTGTGTTACTATAGGCCTAGGCCGTTAATACAAATTAATACTTTTAAATTAGCTTTTCAGTCTTTCATTATTTTTAAATTTGATTTTCTAAGGAATCTTTAATGATAATTAATTAAAACTAGTAATTAATTAAAATAAAACTAGCTATAAATACACCGACAGTCAACTTTCTGCCAATTAACAAATGAACGTTATAATAAGGTATAAAACTTTACGATGAATTTTACATTTTTATGTTGAAGAGGTTTTTCTTTTTTCTTTTTTCTATTTTTTAAAATTTTTACAACACAACCACGTATACCACCTAATTATGTTGCTGCAGCATTAAGTGTTAAAGACATATTATGAATATTTAAACCAACGTTAGCAGCAATATTTTTGCTTGGCTGCTTCTCACCCCCTCCCCACCCCATCCAAGAAGCGAACAAGTTTAGTGTGTTATGTACCATACATTCAGGAGAATGATAAACTATTACATAATTTGCTGAAACACGTATCAGCATTTTGCTATTAACTGCACTAATTATAATTGCTATGATATTGCGTCATTAGGTCTATAAGAGGCCCTGGTCATTGGTTCTATAGGTACTAATATTTTGGCATTGGTCCCTGGTTTAAAGTTCATAGTAAACTAATATTTATATAAGAAATTTACTGTTTGACTTGGATGCAGTAACAGCAGCGGATGTGTATTCAACAACATGTGACCATTATCAGTTTAAAATAAGATAAATAGAGAAAGAAAACGTCATACAGTGATTAATCAACTGTGAACTGATGGATCTGCAATAATGGAATTATTTGGTCCCATTTGATGGCCAGAAGGACTTAAGCTTGCTTGGTCAACGGGTAGTATGTATCACGGCGAAAAGTACCCGGTAAGATATAGCCTAGCCTATATTCTTCTCTTAGTTCGTATGCTTATAATTCTATGATAGTACAAATAAAGTAGGCCCACTATCGGACCATGAACTTTTATGAATAAGCTCGACCAAGTTTTGCTGTTTACGTGGAATAATATAATAACAATAATAATAATGATTCTGGATTTATATAGCGCCTCACGTTGACACAACCTCGAAGCGCTTGAACATTATTACCCCCGGATCACTGGATCAAGCACATATGGAACACACACTCAAGCCCCATAGGGGAATTCCATAATTTTGCAGCTGTATTCAGCGCAGGCTGTGTTTAAACCTACCAGGTACCCCTTGTACTCCTGGGTGGAGAGAGACAACCGTAGATAAAGTGCCTTGCCCAAGGACACAAGCGAATAACGTGGTATAAAAGTGCTTCAGCATCATTTGAGAGAGAGAGAGAGAGAGAGAGAGAGAGAGAGAGAGAGATGAGAATAAAGGCAGAATGTTGAACCATCGACTTTGGTCAATCAAAAGTTGATTGTCGTAATTTAATCTATTATTTTATCAATTGATATTTATATGAGTAGTATGTCTCCTATTTTGCCCTCAGTACGATATATTTCTGAAATGAAATGCATGAGCATTGATCGTTTGATTTGTATGTAATTTAATTATTCATTGATAGATTGAGTATTAATAAATTGATAAATTGATGAATATAGGACAGATAGATTCGTTGATAAACTGACGTAATTAATGAATTGATGTACTGTTCTTTACTATAGCTTAGTCTGCTAAACTAGTGGTAGCCACTATGTGTGAGTGGAACCGTGAATCTCTTGGTCCCCGGTTCAATTCCATCGTTGCTCTCCTTGCTAGGGGGGCTGAAATGCAAGTTACGATAGCACACCGTCTTTCAGATGGTTTGCCTTATGGCCCATGTGCACTTTAAAGAACGCAGTACACTCTTCAGAAAAGAGGGATTGTCTCCCGGTGTACTGCCCAATCACCACCTGAATGACCTCACTGGAAATAAGTTTTTTTCAGACTTTCGTGGGTTATTCTTGGTGTTTACACCGAATGAATTCATTGCATACATTGCATAAGTCGTTTAATGTTTTATATTTGTTATATTTATCTAATCTTTTTTAATATTGCCCCGTACACTTTATTTATCAGAATCAGTAATTATATAAATTTTCATAAGAAACACTTCATTTTCAGATCCTAGGATTAAAAGATAAACGCACCTCAAAATCCGCATCAAGCCTCGGAAGTGCAACAGAATCCTATGGAGTGTCCGGCTACAAAAGTTTATCAATGAGTGAGACACGAACATTGTCGAATGTTTCCGACATGGAATTTAGTCAAGAACTGGCATTCGGGGAAGATAATGACATAAGTAGACATAGCCAGGTAAAATGCATTTAACCCCAGAGTTTTTGACTAGCAGCTTCACCCCTAACTAATAAGAGATTGGTCAATTTGGGTTCAATTATCAGATTCGCTATTCCTCCTTGCTGGTATTTAAAAGTCTACACACTTTTGAATAATGTTTTGTGATCGAAATAGATAAATAGTTGTAGTAAATTTAACTATAATCAGGGGCGGATCCAAAAATATCTGATAGGGGGGCCGAAAGGGGGCCAAAAGTGGGGTCTATCGAGATAACTCCACCTTAGGGGGTCCCCTCGAAATATTTTTTTTCTAGACGCCCGAAAATAACCTCTTATGCGTTTTAGGCGATCAATTTTTTTTTTCATCCTTCCAATTTTTTTAAATTTTTATTTATTTTTTACTTTTCAAAAGGGCCGTACATTACGTACATTATATATATAT
>NW_022695742.1:38585-66012 GCF_011630105.1 Anneissia japonica | reverse complement strand
TTTATTGGTTTTTCCCATTTGCCTTTCAAACTTATATATATATATATATATGAGATATATTAATTAAAAAACGAAGAAATAAGTAAGCCTTCAGTCTCATGGTTCAAGAATTCTTCATAATAGTTTTTAGGTTAGGTTATGTAGACAAATATATTTAGAACATTTAATGCAATAAAGATATGTTTATGTATTTGATATATTTGAAGAAATTTTAAATAATGAAGTGTTCTTGAAACCTTCAATGTTTCACAGGATAGTCAGTCGATAGATTCGTATTCAGAGCAAGTTAACAACGGGGAAGCATTACAAGCTTGTAAAAATTCTGTTATTCAACCATACCAAAAACTACTGACCATCGTAAGTATTCAATATATAATATGACAGCAAAAAAACACCAAAAAAAAACAAACAAACAAACAAAAAACCCCGTTATCGTAAGGTTCGTGAACTTTGTCTCGAGGTTATGTAAAAAATTGTTAAATCTTTGCAGCAACGTTAGTAACTTTACATTGGTAATTACCTATAAAGTATGTAAGTGGTTTATTTATTTTCAATCTTTCGACAAAGAACAGAAAAAGTTGGACAGGGGTGCCGAGGAAAAGCAAAAGTTCAAAAACTGTCACCAATTGATGTGCTTAACCGAACCCTGCCAACAAAAACAATACAAACCAAAATTAAAAAAAATAATAAAAAACAAAAAACGATACTGAAAGTCTTCATGCAGAATAGATGACACCTCTCACGAAATGATCAATTTTATTATTTGAGAATGAAAGTTATTACAATCTCAATCAGTATAAAAAGTATTCAGAATATCTAAGTGAGGCTATTAGCGGTCCACTTGATAGGTAAGTCATGAATGCATGATACCATATAAAACACTAATTAGTCCAATTATTTTAAAGGGATAAAGTTAGTTGCGAAGATATGGAAGTTCAATGACATGTCCATAAGGAAATTGCTTCATTTGAAACACATATACAGTGGAACCTAAATTTTACACACACAAACAAAGGTTCTACAAAAAATACGTTTTGAACACCAAACTGTAACCTTATCGTTATTATAACATAATTTTTTTTTTAATTAAAAAACACAAAGCAAATTCATATTTTGAGAATTTACTAATTTACGACTTTTTAATGCATCCTTTTATAATTAAACAACTTCAAGATGTAGAATACAGTAAGGAGGCTACGTTATTTGACGAAAGAATTTGTTTTTCTCATTATGATTTTCAAATGAAAGCCTTAAAAAGTAAAATGCAAGTATTTTCTTTTTTCAAATTTCTTAGCTTATCACATGAAAATATACATACAGTAATATTTATATAAACCTAATTACGGCACGTCGCACAAATGTAAATCAAATTCATTAAAGTTTCCCATTAAATCTTTGTGCAGCTTGGGTGGCGACCAATATTCACTGCGGTGCCTTATCACAACCAACCATCAAGATGTGTGCGCCCCATCAACTTTTTCTATCCGATGTTAGTCTTCTGTGTCATAATTCTGAGCTTCCTTCTCCAGTTTGCTTCATGCTATCGTGTCAATATAAATATCCCTCAACAAGTAAGTTTACATGAGAATTATACACAGTGTACTATTGCCTGGCCTGGCGAATAGTGTGTTTTAATTTCAGTTTGTAACTCACTTAATCTGTAGTCACTTGGTTTATGTCTTAGCTTTCTGTTTGCCTGGTGCTGCTAAGTGATATAAGGCAAAGCATGTTTCCATTGGTTTGAAGTTTGATTGATGGTTTTCCCAATATTTTGAGGGATAGATCAATATTTAACTACGCAAATTGGTGATAATCAGAATAAAAAGTTGATTAGAGCGGAAAAATAAATTCCACTTGCTTTTTCGTTGTGACAATGAGAATGTAATTACAATATCAAAATAATATTGAATTCGAACGATACAAGGAACGAAACAATTCGTTTTTCACTAATTTAACTTCAGTTTAACTTAAAAGCGACTCCACCAACTATGCAAACAGTTTTATCTATATGTATGTTAAATGGTGAAGTAATAATAATTAATTATTTTCTTCATTACTTCAGCTTATAGGCAATATAAATTTAATATACATTTAACAACATGCATGCCTATTCGTATAACTTGTGAATATGTCTGATGTATTTTTTTTAAAACAATACACCTAAAATATAATTTGCAGCATGAGTCTTACAAATATCTATTTGTAGAGAAACGCGTCATCAATGCGTCACAATTTCTTAGACTGTCAAGAGTTTATGATCAGTCAGTATATAATCCCAGATGTACTGCAGTTAACAGCTTACGTTTACGCATATTATATCTACAAAGTATGGGACAAGGAACAGCTTCAGACGCTCATTGAACGAGTAAGTGATAGGCACACAACTATGTTTAAAATCATTATTTGTTCATAAAATCAAACCGACGATCGTAAATTATATCATCATCATCATCGTCGTCGTCGTCGTCGTTCTTATCATCATCGCCATTGTCGTGGCCTTTGTTGAAGTCGCCGTCCTGCTCCTCCTCTTCGTGATCATCATCACCATCATAATCATCATCTCCTCACCATCCTCTTCCGCCTTAACATCATCACATCATCCTCACCATCACTATCAGCATCATCGTCATCATCATCATCATCATCATCATCATCATTATTATATGCTTACAGTTATTATAATATCCCGTTATACTAATAACTGTACTATTATCTAATGACTGAGATGATTACCATTACGTCACATGTCACAGGTTTTCTTAAAGAGCGGTTCCAATAAGTGTGGCCTTTCTCCACGACAATTAGCCAAAACTATGAAAGCATTTGTGGTACTAGGATTTTTTTGGATCGTCTGCGCCATCAGTGTGCAGATCTTACACGTGATTTCTCAAGAACAGATGTCATTTACATTCCTTCATGTCAGGTAGGATATTAAATATTTAAGTTTTAACCCTTCCCTTGGTTGGCTTTTGTTTGTATCAAAAGACGAATTTCCACTTTACATTATGTTATGTTGAACAATAAAGATTGATTTGATTCCCCCACCATATTGCCCAGATTTCTGTTGGCTCATAACTTATTAATGTGAAAATTGGTAGCGATATCGTGGTGTGGTGAGGGTCCATACAGAAAACTATCTTTCGTGACTAAATTAGCAGTAAAAACAAAAATGGATCCCGCGCCTCATTTCGTATCCAATATATGATGGGTTGCAAGATAACAATTGTAACAATTATGCAAAAGAGGCAGACCTGACACTAGCACAAAAGGAAACACACGAAAGACAGAATTATATATTGTGTTTACGACCATTACTATAGCAGTGACACTTAAAATATTCTTATTTCAGCTCTAATGCTCAGTACTATACTCTTGTGATTCTCATGTTACTGGGATGTGTTATTCTCGATACTGTATACGTCACCGCAATAATCGACTACGTCACACAGTGTCAACTCTTAATATATTTACTACAAGGTTTATGTGACCGTGTAAGAGAGAGAACTATAGATTTAGAAGAAGCCATTAAAGTGAGTTTAATATGGAACACTACATATATTATAATATCTAGACACTACATAATAAGTTTGTTAAAATTTGGTAATATCAATCAATCAATCAATCAATCAAGGATAGATCGGTTTTATCAATGATAAAGTAACAAACATAAGAATATAATATAAAAGTAGTATAGAATATTATTTTTAATGTTTTAAAATCGACCTTTGGCAACAGGACACTCGCTTTTTAATGGCTGTTAAGCGTTGGCATAACAGTCTGTCTCGTGTGTAGGATAAGTCCTCAAAAACAGAAAAAAGATATTTAAATAGTGTGTTTTTCGGTCATAAGGAACGTCCTTGCATTATTGATCTTGCACACTGATCTGATTTTGAAGAGAAATACGAACAACATAAATAAAAATTACACGTGTTGACTGAGTGACAAAACACAAACATTCTGAAACATGGTTACGCAGAAAGTTCTTTAAAATCCACGTGAAGGTCAACTATTTGTTTGGATACTAGAAGGTTTCGAAATTGAAAATTTTGGATTGTTTTGTTTTGTTAAAACTTGAGGAGGTATCCCAGACAGTGATGAAATGCCCTTGAATAGAAGCCGTAAGGAAAGCGAAAGTATAATCGTAATGTAAGCGTCAAACGTCACAATTTAATTTTCTTTGTATCATCACAGGATATTCAAGAAGCAGAGACGCTATCCCGAATAGTCAATTATCGCATTGCGTCATGCATATCATTACTTTTATTCAATTTGGGTTTAATGGCTGTACTCGGTAAGTTTTCAGAGATATTTTGCAAACGATGACATTAATGTGATAGTAGTCTTACATTACTGTCTCATCGGAAGGCAAAATGAACATACGGTACTATCAAACCAAAGGCCAGCATGTGTTATTATTAGTAGGCCTAGTATTTTTAAATATTTATGTAAAGCTTGAAGAATTCTGTCAATTTCCATCTGCACGATAAACAACACTAAATAAGATATCAATTAGAGCGTTTTCAAAGTTAAATTGTTTAGATAAATAATGAATTCGCCCATTCGACTGTCTCGTTTTGTTTAGACTGTGTTGCGTTTGCTGACGGTAGGTTGTTAAATTTTACAACGTTAATGTACATGGCTAGCCTTTGTGGTGCAGTGGTTTGGATTTGTATTTCCGGAACTCCGTTCATACAGGTAGTCACTATTAGACATAGTATGTCATATGAATTATAAAGAAACCATAACAAAGAAAATACATATCTGTTGAAATCGTACACACGTAACCTTCAGAGAGACTTTCCATTAATTTTTCCTATCTTTCATTTAAAATAAGTAACCTATGTACAGCGCTAGCTGCACTACACTTTCTTAAATTTTGTCTTCTCACAGGCTGCTCGGCTTAACTCGGCATGTCGGGCAGTGCTGACACTGGGGCACGAGATACGCTCGAGACCGTTCGGCTTTCAAGATACACAAACGGGAGCTCTCGATTCATTCCTTTTATTTACATCCACTATCACGTTTAAGGTAAATAAAGATGGTAGTTGTATGAATCTATTATGTGTTATATACCGTGAAACCACTGTGGAAATACGTAAATATGTTAATTCCAAAAAAATCGTCCAGCAGTCTACTAATTCCAAAAAAAAAAAAAAAAAACAAAAAAAACAGAAACAAACAAAATAAACAAGTGTTTGCTGTACCACAATTATAAAATAATGATAACCTGCGTTTTCTAGTAGATATAATTTTAAATAAAATGTAATCTTTTAATTTACAGGCTAAACTGTTCCGAACAACAGTGAACTCGTCGTTTCTGTGCGTTTCTTTTACTATAATATCGTTTACATTACTCTTCCTCTTCCAATTGGAATTCTTTCAAGTTTGGAACTGATCATCAAGTTAGACAATAATGTTAATTTGGATTACATTATTTAATGATGACGGTATGTTCCGTTTGCTAGTGACAGTGCAACATTAGTAATTCATTGCGCACACTCATTGATGACATCACGTCATGTGTTGATAAGAGTGGTGGATATATATAAGTATAATGACTTTTATGTGCCTTCACAGTCGGATATTTTTAAGGACAGAAATAAAGAAAAGAACAGACTGAAAGAAAGAGAGAAAAGAGCAAAAAAAAAAAAAGAAGCAAAATAGAATCTATGAAAGACATCATCTGCCTTCTTTTTAGGGTTGTGCAGACTTTATGATGATGTGACTATGTGTTGCACAAGGGCATACTGTAGTATGTTGGGCGTTTTATTGAGGACAAATGTTGTCCATTCATCGACATCGACTTGTTGAGCATTAAAATGATGACCCCAATAAACCTTACTATCTTTAATATTTTTGCCAAAATTGTAACACGAAATAATTAGAATCCATGCTCATGGATAAATCATGGAACATTAAGATACCTACAATTTCTTTGTATACATGTCGATATGCCTCTATTTGGAAATAAATCGTGTGTATTGTAGCTACTAGGGATGGCAGTTTTTTTACAACACAAAAGTACTTTGTAGTTTTGTTAAAACTTTGAGAGTCAAACGTACGTATGAGAGGCTCGTTCAATGGTCAGTGAATAATAAAGCTGCACACTGCCTTTCAGCCAATTACAGAGAGAAACGCTCAGGTTATTTATCTTAAATTTAGTTTAACAGCAAGTGCATCCCATTTTAATAGACCTTCCAGAGTGCCAATCAAACTTGACCAACCAGAACAGTCAGGAATATGCGCGTGTCTAACAAACACATATGTTGTCCTACAAATGCAATGTTTGCGTATGTGAACCACTATCTCTATACATGTATATTAAGGGACCTCCTGACCAACAAAATTCAAGAGGTGGAGCTTAGTGGCAAGGGCCATTAGGAATACTGTATTCTTTTAAATATTGCATATTTTATGTTGAAAAAAATAAATAAATAAAAAATCTGATCGGTGACTCAAATTCTTTCTTGGGTTAATTAGTTATTGTCTGGTATGTTGGGGCGTGGGGCGGAAATCTTTCGCAAGGTGATAAGGAGAAATTACAAAGGTTTGTCAATAGGTTTTTGAGAGGATTATCAGTTCGCCACTGCAGACGGTGCACTCAGTCTACCTCGAGCGACTAGTTAATAAGTTCAATGACGAAAGTCATCCATTACATTTAACTATTACTGGTTGCTTTATACACCGCAGTGGTAGACTAAGGGTACTGGCTGCAAACACGAATAGATATCCTAAATCATTCATTCCGAGAGGAATTTGCCTCTTCAACAATTAGGTATGCTAGATAGTTTTTATTTTTCTTTGAGAGTGGAGGAAAAGAACACTGTAATTTCCAAATTTTTGGATGAATAAAGTGATGTCTATGTCTAAAGATGATAAAATATCTGCTACTTATAAAATAATAAATTATATGTCTTATTTGAATTTTGAGTGTTTGAGAGAATCACTTGTATTGATATTGTGGACAGATGAAGATATCAATTAAAAAGCATAATTTAAAGTTACAATAGAGAAACAACACCTTGGTACTGTATTGCCAAGGTAGTTGTATGTTGCGTATCAGATGTTCAGATGAGCATACGCATGTTCATATCAAGCACTCAAATCCTGTGACAAAACACATCGCATAAAGATACACAACACAAAATGATGAATTTCACCCAATATCTGTATTATTTACATAAAATCAATGGTAAAATACATTACCATACTTACTAAATTAAATCAAAATGTTTATCTTATTTTAAAAAATTATTTTGATAGTCAGCCCTGACCATGGAACTAGGCGAGTTTCAGACGACAGCTTTGGTTCTGTTTAATGCCTCTGTTTATGCAAAACCATAAATAATTGATTAAGCTCATCTTTTGATTAAGCACCAAGACAACTTATATATTTTCGCTAATATAGCATTCTTTTTTTTTTTTTGAATAAGTCATGGAATTTGATCGATCAAGAACACATTACCAATCAGGTCATTAATAAACAACTTACAGTATTTCTTAAGTTGTCAAATAGGTATACAAGTACAACACATAGTACCATTTCAACATATAAAACAGTTCATATTTATGTTCTGAGAATATTTTTGCCATGAAAATGGGTTCATATGGTAAAAATTTAAAGGATTTTGCCTATTATTACATCAAACATACACACAGGGGTAAAAAAGCTCAGTAGCTAGAGTATTAGTAGTAGAGATATATTTATTTTATAAGTAAAGAAATTTGACTGCAATTGCTATCACAGAAAGTACAAGAAATATTCATTTGGCAGGTTAAACTCCAAATGAATGTATGTTCATTGTAACAAACTGTTATTACAGTAAATAAAAAAAAAAATATAAGATAACTGTAAATGTTGTAGTTATAGACCACCAAGATTATGCTCTCATGCATGCATGATAAAGCGACAAGGGAAACACCACTACAATCATTTGTAATAAGCTCCAGGTATGAAATAGGCGCCATTATCGATTCTTGCAGCGCTCATTCAATCATTTACGGTATATTATCTTGTATGCCTTTGTATTAAATTTATGGACCAAAACTAAGATCACTATGAACTCCACAAATTAATATTGGTGCATGAATCAATACCTTCAGTAACAACACAGCATGTGATGGTCAAAAGTTATGACCACATCCAGTTCAAAAAGTTGCCCTCTGACACAACTCAGATGGCTACCATGGTACCACCATGGTGGTGGTACCATGGTGGTACAATCTTGAAAAACATTTTATAAAAAGGTAACTCAAGTTAACAACTTTCACTATAGTGGCAGAACCTGGGGTGGCTAAAGTTACTCTAAAGTACAGCTAAAGTTACTCTAACCAAGTGAAAAATCATTTAGATAAAACATTAAAATGGCTGAAACTCTGCAGCTTCTAGGGGGAATACCCCTGGACACCACCACCCCTCCTCAACCCCATCACCATAGGTCCTCATTTGCCACTCTGGTAAAAAAAAAAATCTTGGATCTGACACAGGACACTGATCAAGAACAATGCAAGTTTTGCTGATGAATATTTACTTTGGAAATCCTTGACGAGGTTACCAGCAACTTTAAGTGCGTGCGAAAAAGGACAGACTTATTACTGGTATTATCATCTGTTATATTGTCACGGAAAATATTTTCTCATTCTAATTTCATTTGAAAGCTAATTACTTACTTTACTACACAAAGCAAGCAATTGAAATATTTAATTATACATTTATTATATAGTTTAATCATTAGCTCAACTAAGACAGTGAATTTTATACTCACACTCAATTGTTTCTTTCAGAATTACGCTAATTATCTATGTTTGAGCCCACATTTTATTTAGAATAAATAATCCCTTTCTTTGTACTGTTTAAAAAACATGTTTTGTACATTAATTTTGCCCAGATCAACGGACAGACCCTGAAAAGAAATAAAGCAGTTCTATATGGTTTACTAATCTCACCCGCAAGAACACAATTTTTTAGTTTAGTTTAGTCATTCAATAATGCTCCATTCAGCACCATTTGGTCTCTAAATATGTTTCTGCAATAATTAACCCCAGGGATGGCACCAGTTGCAAGGGGCCAGAGTTAGAGAAAAAAACAACTCTATGTAATTTCTACAGTTTGTGGAACTCAAAAATTAATCCAGGCCACCTATTGGAGACATCAAGTCAGACAAGTCCCAGCATCACCCCTGACTATCCCATTCTACATTAACATGCAATTCACACCTACATTACATCCCTCCTGTTGACTTTGACAAAGTGATGTCACTGATGAAATCAACAACAATCAACAACATGTGTAAGTGCATTGTAACATTGATATGAATGTGCATGAAATAAGCCGGTTACATCAATATTCAATAAAAAAAAAATAATGATGACAAAAGTGATGATAAGAACAAAATCAATTGCAAACAAATTATTCATAAACAATTTTAGAAAAATTACTTGGTTGAATCAGAATTATCAATTGTCAGTTATCGCCATTATAACAAAACAAAACATGAAACATCAAAATATATAACCTAATAAATAATTTGGTCATAATAATTATTGTTTGAGCACGTTGCTTGAGTAGAAGAGCACTATCTAACATGGAAATGCTGGGTTTGCATTTACTATACAACAAAATATCCAGAATGGTTGTGCAAGTGCATCATCAACTATGGATGGATAGTTCAGCCAATGTGATCTTAATAATTCCAACAAAGTTCAGAAATCACATTGTGCCTGATACAAATTCAAAGCCTCAAAGCGTTCTTACCCTGGTCATTTAATTCATAGAATGGCAGACCAGCACAAAAGTGCAACTTTTCCACTCCATGGGGGAACACCTAGCTGTGGTGTATGATACACGGACATGTATTTAATGCCACAGGTACCCATTTATACTCCTGGAGGAGAGAAAACACAATTGAAGTGTCTTGCCATAAGGAAAATTCACAGTAGAGGTGGGGACGAACCCTGACCCTGATGAAGCCTAAACAGCACCCAGTGCGCCAACTACTCCTATTTTGTTTGAAAGCATAAGCCTTGTCCACACTGTCAAATTTTATGTGACAAATTGGTGTGATGTTCCCATATATGGGCATGATGATGTCATTATTACATCCAAATATGGGCATATCACATTTATTGTCACATAAAATTTGAGTGGGCGGAGAGAGCTTAAGCTACAGGAAAATTTAGTGTGCAGACTTTTAAGTAAGAGTATTCAAACAGGAAAAAAAAAATGGATGGCAAGGTCATGCATGAGTGCCTTTGTGTCAAGATTGACTGGTTCAGCCAAGGTTGTGTTCCCTATGTGAATTAAATTCTATAACAAAATATGAAGATATCCTGTGCGCAAGAAAAGCTTTAAATTTAAAAGTTGATTCAAATGCATTGGCATTACAAAAGGATATGTGTTGCGCATTTCTATTTTTACACCTTGATTTTGAGTGATCATAAGTTAGCACTTTTCCCATTATGAGCTGGTGTAACAGGATTGGTAGTGGATGGCTTGAAGGTGTTTCAAACAAAAAAATGAGCTTTATAAGTGCCAGTGCGAAAGCAATAAGGACAAGCTTCAGTAAAAACTCTTAGTGTACACTCCTTATTTTTGCAGAACACGCAAATTGACAGCTAAACTTACAGTTCTAACAGTAACTGCAGTTAAAACATTTTTCCATTAACACATGGCTGCCATTGCAGAGGCAGATGTATTTCACATCAATTCCATCGTTTTCAGAATCTAACAGGAATCATATCGTAAACATTCAACACAAACTGCTAGTGAATATTCTGGATGGATACAACAACTATTTTCTCTGCATATCACCTTCCAACAAGATTCAGTAATTTGAAATCTAGCTACATTTTCCACACAGATTCAGAAATCACATTCTTGTAATAAGGTTGTTTACCAAAGTGTCTAATTTTCTTGGTGGATGAGATTACTTTCCCTGGGTTACTCTTTCTTTACAAAGTGTCAGATATTTCCTACGGATTAATAATTTCAAATTCATCATCAGAGTCCATCTCTATATGTTCATTGTCAATATGTAGCATACTGGAAGCTGAAAATAAAAACATAATAATTTGTACAAGAGTCTGTTCTGTATTTTATATATTTTGGTATCTGTTCAGTAACAATATCAAAATTTCAGTAGTAATCGGAAAATTTCTATATATTAGTACCAACAGGAAGCTGAAGTAATCTGACAAATTCAGGTTGTCCAGTGTGTTAAAATTGTGACCAACTCTGGGGAAACCCAACATTTGTTGCAATATCTAACTTTCCACTAGTACCTATACAATTTTCAAAAAATTTGATTTTGCATTTTATAAATGAAGTTATAAAGATAATTGATGAACATTTTTTCAATAAATCTAATCTGAAAAATATATTAAAATATTTTTAAAATACAAATCCTAATAATAAACTATTGATTTTGGAATCTTTGGAAGCTGTTTTCTAAAAACCCACATGGCTGATATCCAATGATTTGAATATTCATAACTTCACTAAACTAAAAACCAATTTCCATCTAATAAACATTGTTTTAAAGAAGAATTCATGCTGAATTTAAAAATACCGAACAAACGATTGAGTTTTGCAAAAGCTGGTCACATTGCTGATGAAAAACTCATTTTTGTCAGACTCCCCTTATAAAAACACTATATTCTGTATTCCAGTTTGCAGATCAATTGATTCAATTCTACAAATAACACCAGAATTTTTGATTGAGAATGTTCAAGAACAGAACAAATTCACTCATCGCAAACAAAACAGACTGACGCAACATTTTTAATATAGTACAGTTTTCATTCTAGCTTAACATAGATCCAACCATCGACCAAATTTCAGGAGATAACTTAACGCACAATGTTTCAGATATGCACAGTGAAATTTACGTAATGTCATTGCATCCTACGTTCTAAGTCATCGCAAATTGAAAGCTCTCTATCAACACCTCTTACCCTAAAGCCCTGTCCAGACTATTACAAACTGTTGTATGCCCATATATAGTCATGATGTACCTATATATGTTCATGGTTGTGATGTCATCATGACCATATTTAGGTATGTCACATGTTTTTGTCAAATAGAATCTGATAGTCTCGACATGGATTCATGTTCGTGCATGCAAACAACACAAGAGGATTTGAAAATGCAATACTTACTATCAATGCTGTGGTCGAGTGAACCTGGTGCCTCAAATGGGGGCCAATGTAGAGGTCTTGATTTTGTTAATTCGAATACTGGGCTATGGTCACCTATGGTCACAAGTTCACTGACCACTTCGCACCAATTCTCAAAATCATTCTCATCTTTACAGAAAAAACCCTGTATTAGAAAAGAAAAAAACAATTAGCCTACACAAGACATTGCAGGTACAACTGTACTGTATGTGCTCAGATTTTTAAATTTTAGTTTAATATGCATTCACATGGATGCAATTTAGGGTAGTAGGGAACATGGGTAACATATTTTCTCATGTGAAGAGGCCACTAGACAGGTTATCTAAAGCTCTGTCTACACTATAAAATTGTCTTCAACAAAAACTGATTGTATGCCCATATGTAGTCATGATGTGGCCATATATGGTCATAATGCGATGCCATCATGACCTTATTTAGGCATTTCTCATGCTTTTGTCAATTAAAATTTGATAGTCTGGACAGGGTTTTACCAAAAAAGCCACAATATGAACATTTAAAATTGGAATAAATAAATCTTTAGAAGGCTATTGGCCATGGTACAAATGCAAGAGTGCAATTGATCATTTAGAGGCAGTATACTAAATTCATTTGATTGATTATTATTACAATGCAATGTATTAACAACATAACTTGAGAGGGCATTTCTATCATTAAAAAATTAAAATCTTGAATTTGTAGGTTATGGATATAAGCAGCGCTCAGTGACTGTAGTGGAGATGTAGCTTGGTGCATGCTTGACTTCCAAATCTTGGATCTTGGGTTCAATTCCTGTGACAACACAAGATTATTTCTCACAACTAAAACACATCTCCACTTCCTAATCCTTGTAATTAGACTTAACTGATAAAGCATCATGTTCTTTCAATTATTTAGGAAGGCCCTGAAAATCAGCCAACTTTCTATGATACACTGAAAGAAAAAAAAAACTATGCGCGGCTCCTTTCTAAATATCTTGGGAGTGCAACAGGCGACTGCAATGTCCGTTATTCTTACATAGTGATGCATGCTAATCTTTAGTCTAATTTCTATACAATCGCTACAATTTTTTTCACTGCAATCATTACTCTACGTAACCCCACCCAACACAATCAGAACGGATTATCAATTCAACTGACCAATCAGCATCACCAAAAACTGTTCACGATAGTTTGTAGCCATTTTATGGAAACCAGGTATTGACATGGATACTTACAAGAGCTATTGAAGGGTCCAAATCTTTAATTTGCATTGTAGAGGAATGATAACAATGGTAGGAATCATCAGATATGTTGCCCCATTTGTCCTCGACTACCGGTATTTGTGTCGTGTGGGGGTCAAGGTACAGAAGTAGGTCCCCTGTACATAAACAATTTCAATATGTTATCAAGTGGTTTTGCCTTTTCATTTGAAAACAACATAAATAACACTAATTTATAAAAAAAAATTCAATTGACTAAAATAAAACCAGTTACCAACATGTTATTAAGTAAGTCTATTCAAACAAAATAAAGAAATTTAAAAATATAGTTAATACTGAATATATAGATTATCATTATACGTAAATATGAAAATAATATTATTTTTCTAAACACATTACAAATGATTCAATTCAATTAGAATTAAAATATAAAATTATAATTAATAAAATGACAGTAATCAATAATATTTTAAAATAAATTACAGATTACAGATTTTAAAATAAATTAAAGAAGTGTTTTCTCATCAAATTGAATTGCAAAATGCGCCATCAGCACCACTCTCGTGCTGGATATCAGCGCTATACAAATTTCCATTTGTTATCCTCCTGTGCAACCTGTTACTGCAGATTTATAATTACATTGATGTAAAATAAAAAAAAACTCACCGACACAACCAATGAACCAATGTGCATGGTTTGGCTTGCCCCCAATCACACCCAGGGTCTGGCTCAGCGTGAAGCACTTCTTCAGTGCTTTCACATACACCGAGTTGATCTCATTAAGGCCTAGCCTCAGCGGGATGAACAGAACCAGTGGCTTCCATTTCTTTTTGCTTTTCATTTGACTAGATGAGCAAGCACTTCCTTTCTTTTTGCCACTTTTGCTTTTTCCTTTTGGGGATGGGGTACTGGTGACGTCATTACTAATGCACAGTGTTTCTAAAAAAATGTTGGAAATGCCTGTCAAAAACCTAGATTTCCGGGCTAGAACTTTTTATATAGTCAATTAATCAATCATTCGATCCTTGTTAATCATCTAGCATTCCATCGCATAATGATGTTTGACTGGCAATCTACAATAGTCTACATTTTTAAAAAAATTCTGGGTTACTGGTTTGTTATTTGGTTTTCTGGAAAATTAATATCTACTGTATATATTCAGACTATTAAATTTTATTAGACAAAAACATGCCAAAAATGGTCAAGATGACACACGGCGGTTTCAATATAGACAATAAGTAGTGAGCCCTCTGTTGTTCACTATTATACATTTTAGATATTCTCGTAGTTGGGGGCGCTAACGCGGAAGCGATATTTTCATTATTCTCCATATATGGGTTTTTGTCTACCCTTTAGACGTTTATGGCGTAAATAACACAGACAAGATAACTAATATGTTTTTAAAATATAATTCAAATGTTTCTAGCAGTCTTCCATAGGCAAAACTAGGTCTAGGCTCCCTAAAAATAGCCTACGCTACGGGAGGGTAAGCTGCCGCCTGGGCTTAGGTGAAAGTAAACAATGTTTGGCCCGGAGGGTATTTAAATTATAAGTATATACGCAGTGTGAAAGTAGGCCTACGCTAGGCATAGTCTATTCGCTATAGACATATTTTTAGGATTATTCAGACCCCAAGTTTTATAAAAACATTTATCTTGTAATTTTAAAATGTTTAAAAATATTTGATTATTATTATTATTATTATTATTATTATTATTATACTTTGAAATTTCTTTTTTAGTATCTGAAGTTTGGTGGTATTATTAATGTCTGATGTTCTGTCATAATTGTTTAATGAAAAAAAATGGCAATAATAACTTATTATTTTTAATTTTAAACAAGATACAAGCGAGCTGACAAAATACATCATGGAGATAATCAATTTGAACATAAAGGAAAGAGCAGCTGGATGGTGTTCATGGAGAGCAGCAGAAAAAAATGATACTAAGACAGATATTAAGGTATTTTAAATAATAAAAATTATTCTACTTCTGTACAATGTTTTTTTTTTTTTTTAATTATGTATCATCACAATAATGCTTTATAAATCATATCGCATGTTGTTAAATACATGATATCAAATGTTGTATTTTCATTGATATCCGTTTTGGTTATGTTTTTGGGAGACCTTTACTATTAGCAAGCACCAGTCTTCCTAAGCATTAACTTGGTTGTCCATTTTTAAATGTTGCCCTTTTTTCAGTGTATGGTGTTTATTTTTTTTATTTTTATGTTTTAGAATGTTACTGTACTTGTATTCCTAAACTATTATAAAATAATAATAATAATAATAATAATAATAAAACTGTTATGCCATTTGTACCACATCGAGCGCACAATATAATTAACACTTAAAATGTTTTACTTTGCATTGCCTAGAATGAATTATATTGTTATGTAAATTGCCTAATTAAAATATATTTATATTTATCTTTTCAGCTTCTTTAATTGTTACAACGCAGAATGAAAATCAGATACTATGGTGAGATATGTTTACATCTATCCGGTTTTAATCGATATGCAAGCTACATGGAAACAGATGGACTCGTCATTTTGTCTCTGCATCCCTGCTGTTACAGACAGTTTTGTTTAGCATTCTTGTTTCTATTTTTGAAGAGACCTGGGACTTTCAGATGATGGGAAATTTATATTTTCTCTGAATCAACTTACTATTGAGAACAGATTGTTCAAAACCCCATACCCTTTTTGTGAAAATAAATTTACACACTAATTGTAACATATTTTGTTGTGCAGTACTATAATATAGTGTGAATATATTGAATTTTCTACTTACAAAGTGCAATAACAATTTGTACAAAAATAACTGTGAGTATTAACCTGATTGCATACCTTTAATTTGGATTCCTGATGATGACATAATTAATATCAAAGTATTGAATCCCTAAACTTTGAGTATGTATTATTCTATCTGTATCCGAGAATAATCAGTGGACCTTTCGGTTTAATTTGGATTCTTGTATTTTTTAAAGGTTTATTTTGTTCATTAAAAATATAACATGTAGAACATAATGTTTGTGTCTATTTGTAAACTGAGGTGTAAGAAGAATGATGATTGTAAATGATACTGATGATTTTCACAGATGAATATTGGATCATTGTTTACATTTATTTATATTTTAAATTTTCTTTATTTTAGAGCCATCCTAATTATTGCCATCAAAATATAAAATGTTATTCAATGCAAGCCTGTATTTATATATATTAGCTGAATAAAAATAATATATATATTACACAATTATAATTTTAACATTTAACAACATTAATGCAGCAAAGCCTTTCCAAAACCCCAATAAAATCTAGGCCTCAATCTAGGCCTAGCGCATGTATAACCAACGCGTAAACTTGCGCGTATGAGCCCGTGGAGTTGTCAAGAACGCCTAGTAAAGCCAAAATATTTGCTGTTTTCAATCAAAATTTTTTAAAATCGGAAGAAGTTGTCAGGCCAATATTTTACAGAATACAAGAACAGACACTGATTGTTCATTGGCGACCAACGATAACATCCAGAAAAATTGCACAATTTTGTAAAACGACGATAATTACGACCATGTTTAGCGATATTAACATCTACGGAGTTAGGGTGTTGTTTGTTTAAATTTTTACTGTAGACCGGCCTTACTTTTCTCATTAAAATTCATGATTTTTATATAAATTCATGCATTGCAAAAATTTTGTTTAGTAGCTGATATAATAATTAGACAAACAGAACATGAATGGGGGGATATTATACTCATATATTATTTTTTGCACAATTCTACTATGTACCAAAAAATGCAGTTCTGCTAGGCTCGCACGATCCCAATCGCGACATGAGTGTATTCGTTCGAGGCTTGCGGTGCGTAAATATATGGAAGGCGCGTTGAAAACACTTATTGTCCCAATATAGTGCGTATGAAACCGCCGTGGACACCACATCATGACCATATACAGGGACATAATGACTATATATGGGTATACAGTTAGTTTATCATATAGAATAGTAATTTTAATAATCAAATTAGTGGTGATGTATATTTTTGTCATCAGGCTACCAAGTTTAACATGGCTTGGAACGCTTTTAAATTTGCATGCATAAGAAAAATACAATTATGATGGTTAAAAATATAGAATAATTACTTTCTTATTAGGGATATTAATATCATGAATAATATTTGTATTATCATTATAACCCATAGGCTACTTATTTAAATATCTTGGCCAGTCAATACACATATCTTAACTAGTGATGACAAGGCAAATGTAGGTTTAGTGAGATATCTTAAAACCTGTCCAGACTATAAAACAAACATGTGACATGTTTAAATATGGTCGTGATGACATACATCATGACCATATATGGGCACATCATTACTATACTGTACAGGCATACAACAGTTTTTTGTCAAATAAAAATTTGATAATCTAAACAGAGCTTAAATTTAGCTAGTGATCTAATTGATATCAATGCATGTGTTTGTGATATCAATATTGGCTAGTGGTTTTAATCTAGGCTATTAACATTATAAGCACTAGTGATGGGCAGAAAATGTAAATATAAAATAATGAGCCAGTAACATTTGCTAGATATTTTAATATGGGCAAGTAATATCAATAAATCGGGCTAGTATTTTAGATATATTGGGTAGAGATATTATATATGCGCTAGTGAGTTTGGGCAAGTTATTTTGGGAAACTGAATTTCAAATCATTGATGAGACTTACTTATATCTTCAATGACAACTGTGTTGTCAAGGGCAACATGTACAGCAACATCGCTCCACTCATCGAAGGCACATAGTTTACGTATGACCTGAGAGACAGTGTTTGGTCCAAACCATTGGCCTATGCTCTTGCCTTCACCAATCCCCATTTGTGCTGTAACGACAAAATATTAATAATTAGTACAATAGATGACGATGATTAATACTGTAACGGTGATGATAATGTTTTTAAAAATAATGTCAACAGAGGCGGTGGACAACCAATGGTGATGACTATGATGGTAATGGTGCTGGTGATGACGACGATGATGATGTTGTTGAAAATTATGGTAATTATGATGACAATGATGGTGATGATGATCAGAGAGATTTCTGAAGGTTGAAGAGACGAAAAAAACTAAAATGTACAAATGGAGGAAAAGAAAAGAGGAAATATTGGGGTAGACGTCAGATAGCTTGCTCACAGCCACACACTAGTTAAGCTACAGAGTCTTCAGCAGGTTGAAAGTAGCAGCATACAAAAAGAAGTAATACGATGACAATGATTCTACTGCTGATGATGATTATAATAATAATAATAATGATATAAGAATAACAATAATAGTTAAGCCAGGCATGCACTGCGTTGAATGACCACTGGCACACGAATCCATTTCCACTCGCTTTGAGCACTTGACACCATCTGCTGACTGTCAATGGCAGTCCGGGAGGATCGTCACTCAAAATGATCCATTGTGTGCACCTTGTCGCGTTCTCTATGGAATAGACTTGGCCAACAACTATAGGCGCAGTGTGTGGCCAACAGCACAGTATCTTTTAACAAGAGTGTGCTATGTTCAAAGGTTCACAAAGTCCTACCTATTTGATGTATTGAATATGGACTGTCTTTTTTGTCTAGAAACATCCTTAGAATTTTAAAATATATATCATCATGCTGTGTTTGCTGCCATCTCCAATCTAGAAAGAGAAGATAAAAAAGAAAGTTAAAAGGGAATGGAAGAAGGGGAAAGGAAGAAGGGGAAGGAAAAAGGAAATATGAGGGGTGAATGAAAAAAGTGAAAAGAAGAGAGAAGGAATTAATAAAAATGATCAGATAATATTAGGAAAAAAAAACAAAAAACCATTGCTATTATAACATAAAACAATATAATTGAGCATAGAATAAGTTTTAAAATTGTGTAGTACACCAAACAGTGTATGTGGAACGTTTGACCAAAACAATCCAGCTCACATAAAATTCTGCTTGATAAAATTACACTTGGGAGATCTGGTTTAATGAGCTTTTTGTAACACATAATATTGTATTATGCTGTGTGAAGTGTTACCACCGTTGGCCACCCAACTTCAGGTGGATATTATATGATTACAATAGTTAAAACATCCAAACATCATGAATTTGCAAAAATAGACTAGTTTCTGTGCAATCTTTTTTTTGCTTGTGAGAGTACGGAAGGCGTTAGACTATGTATATAGTATGTATTAACTAGGTTAATTCCAATAGATAAGTTGAAAAGTACCAAAAAACACTGCCTAGTCATGTGACTGCAGACTCACTTACCTCGTCCTAAATGCCTACATATAAGAGCTTGGGCTAGCATCATTTGACCACACCTTAACATACAGCCCCAGCCAGTGTCTGATGTAGGACCCGTACCACCTACAAAATACATTCAGAATGTCTAGAGTTAAAAAATAAAACATATAATATTTGATTTTCTTTCTGTATTTCTGGCCACTCAGCTTTTTTGTTACCCAGTGCTGCTGGTGGCAGCATAGGGCGGTAAACGATCTTAGGGGGGTTGTTATTAAATACAAAACAACATGATAAACAATCAACTTTCTGTAGCTTGTTCTAGCATCAATGATGTCTCTATAGAGGCTTGGGGACACCCTTCCCCACAAACAGCTTGCACCCCCACAGGCTCCAGAAATTTGCTGACAAGGGGTTCGACAAATGCAACAGTGGGGTCCGAACCAAAGTATCGACAAGGATTCAGCCAGGGTTTCAAAATGACATCTACTGTACCTGGTAGAATTCATAAGGAGACTTTTTATGGCTTAGTATGGCCAAAAATTGTGCTTATAGAACACCATATTGATATATAGGGGGAGGGGATTCCCGGCTGGTGCCACCATTGCCACATGCTTCTCCACTCCCTACATCCCTCTCCACACTCTCGAGATCTGCTGAGCAGAAAAAAAGAAACGCTTGAGCCATTAAAATTCACCTTCAGGGGCGGACCTAGGATAAGGGGGGGGGGGAGAAGAGCATTTTGTATTGTCAGCATTTAACCTCCATCAGCACCCCAACCCCAATATCAGTACTTCTTTTTATGCCATTGTCTAGTAATATTACACGTACCTATTGGGGGGAAGCCTCTCCGGTATGTTATCCATACTCTAGAAGCAATGTCCTTCTTTGCCTTCTTCCTATCTCCTAGTCCCACCGTCTCATACTTCTCGCCAAGCACCCATACTGGATCGTCGGTGTCCTCTGGCAGTTCTTCATATGCTACTATGCCGCTTTCATACGTCACACAAGCTAAAATGAAACCACAATAAATTAACTCTACTTTATGATATAATTATTTTATTAGGATGTTCTTGATGTTGGCAAGTTCAAGCGCGTTAGGCCAAGAAAGTGAAAGAGTGTGGTGACGGTATGAGGGGGCCTTGAATGGGCCTACACATTTTCTGTTTGCTACTCGGTGATGATACACTAACCTTAAGGAACGGTTTGCATATTTTTGAATGAATGGAATAATTACTCGGCAAGTAATCACTACAACAATGTTTGGTAAAAATTATAGTTGCCTAAAAGTAATATTAAAAACAGTCGAATAGATTGCATATATCATGAAAATGCGTTTTTCTTTCGTTGCTGTCAATGTCCATCAGGCCACGGGCAATAGCGGTAGAGTTGTGTATAAAGCTTTCACGTTCTTGGCACAGCGCACTCGCCAATATCCGACGAACTTTAAAAATAGAAAAAATATGATTTTGTAAATTTTTTTTTTTTGTCGATTTCTAATATATATAACTATGACATGTGAGTTCCATCCATGTAGCTTTCATTTGCTGCAGAAGATGCTTTACTTCAGACCAGTGGTGTATCTAGAAGTCTTAAAATGGGGGTGCTGATGGGGAGGGGGGCGTAAAGGTGAAATGGGAGTGTTCGATGATCAGTTGAGGGACGCTAACTTGCAAAATAAGGTGATTTTAGGCGACTATTAATTACTTGCAAGTGATTATTTTTGGGGAGGGGGAGGCGTGAGCACCCCCATAAATACGCCACTGCTTCAGACATGCTAATTTGAGCCTTAATTTGGAGATTAATTTCTCTTTCTACAGTATAATTATGTATCAAAGTAATATCGCCGCCAACAAAATACGAGCATTCACATTTTTATTATTATTTAAAAGAGCTGTGACTCCTTGCGTAGAATGTCCACAATGTGCTCATTTTTTGTTCAGGCAAAAAAAAAATTTTTTTTTATTTCCTTTATTTTACGAAATGTACGAAAATCTAGGTAACTCGCATCAGTAAATTTCCTCTCTCGATCGTTTGTGGTTGGGGATACATATGAATCCTGTCTAGTGCTTCTTTTATTTGCTGTCAATGTATCTACTTGGTAAAAGTGAGAAAGTAGTAACTGTTTCTCACCGACCATCTTGGATCTGCCAACTCGGAGTAAAAAAAAATGGAAAAAAATTTTTGTGCACAACTATACAGTAGATACAGTACATCAAAAGTATAAGGTGTGAACAGAGTGGTAGTCTATATTTAGCTTCTACCATTATTATAACGTAACACAAGACACCTTTAACGGCACATTGCCATTTTGATAAAAATGCTTAAAAAAGAAGTAAAAAAAATTAGTTTTCCATGTTTGATGGTTTGAAATTGTAGGCCTACCATCATTTTACTTTTTAGGTATGAATCATTAATGTATTGTAAGCTGATAATTTTAATAATATAAATATCTGTTCAATCAGTGGCTTACTGCCTGTCGGCTCTTTGGGGGAGATGGGGGACAAAGTCCCAGGCCCCCAATTAAAATGGGGAACAGAGTTCCACTTACTTCTACCCAGCACAGTACTCTAGAGTCCTGACCATCTTTTCAGTAATGAAATTAGGTAGTGAGATTACCCACCCTAAAAATTCTTTCCTGACACGCAAGGGCCCCAGTGTTTTTCTTGCTCCCCGGGCCCTAAGGGAGCGCCACTGTGTTGAATACTCTTACTCAGGCCAAGTGCTTATCAAATACAGTAGGTCTACAGTGAATTATAGGGATAAAGACAATAAATTAAATTGAAGACAAAGAACCATCTTATTGGGTAGTCCAAAATCCTGATACAATACTCCAGTAAGATGTTTACTGGATACATCTCATGAAGTCAGTGCTGTACCCTAAAAATATAAACTCAATACAGTACTATAAACCTGTAGCTGTTTCCTAAGATCATGAAGATGCCATTGTTATTATCAGCAAAATCTCTCTGATCATATTATTAATAACAGTATAACATATTATTCAGGCTTGAGGAAGATAAAATTACCTGTATTTATACAAAGAATTGGTTCTGAGTCCAAGCTATCTGTTTCTTCAGGCCAGTTCATTTTAGTGGTGGGTGGTGAAACCTGCTGGATAGTCTACTATGACAGTATGACGCAGTTACACTGCGAGTTTGTTTTTCAATAACAATAAATGCTCACTTACTTCCTGAAAGCATTTAAAGGGACTTTCCCTAAAATGGGTTTAACAAACTATTTTTGGATATTAACAGGAATTCGAAAAATAGAAGGGTCCAGAAAGAGACTTCCCCAGATGGGGGCACTTCCCCAGATGGGGGCTAGAATACCCCACCCATGGTGGGGCTGAGGTAAAAAAATTTATGATTAAGGCACCACTAGATGGCTGGAAATGGCACAGACTTAATTTTGAATATAATTTTCCTTTTTTCTCCATTTAAAAAAAATAATTTTAAAAAATTTAGGGGGAGGGGCCCGGGGCCAGCATTTAATCCACCACTGTTAACTACCACAATTAATATGTTTATTTAGCAGTAATCAGAAAATAATTGTTTTTTTAAATATCTGTCTACGATTTGTTTTGTTTAAAAACATGTTTTATTATTTAAACTGTGTTTAACGAGGATTATTCATTGAAAGAGTTTACAGTATCAGTAAAACCTCTTCCTGCTTTACTGTATTGAGCTTTAAGGCAAATTAAAACTGCCATATGTACTTCTTTTTGAGCTTTTGTAGTTTTTTTTTTTCATAGTGTAATTTTCTATTTGTGCAATGGGAAAATTGATAAAGAGGTAACAAGCATACTTGGAATTTGTCAATGGTTGAGCAATCATAAAGCCCATGAATCAATTCTGTAATACAGTACTTACAATATACTCTACAGTACAAGATACCTTACCCATTTCGCAAACACCATCACAACAATAGTTTTGCATGATTAAAAGTATAATTTGGCATTCAGAGTCAACATTGCGTCGGACAGAATTTCAAAAAGTGGCGGGATGAACTTCTATTTAGTGGCAGTATGGAAAAGATTTTTGTTTAAATTGTTTACATTTTTTTACGGTTGACAGACATCATAAATTACATCATAAATTTGTCAAACATGTCAATTTTCTGCTATATTTTTAATTTTTAATTCATACTGCATGCAATTCAGCCACGTGCTGCAATGTACAGTATATATTTTATTGGAAGGATTTAATAAATTAATCAAATAAAATAAGAAAAATGTAAAATCTGGAAAAAATGATTTTAGGAATACATACTGCCACAGAGAGGAGTGTTCTTGAAACAATGCACATACAGTAGCACCCCTTCAATTTAGGTCTAAATAAACCAGATCCTCCTTCAGATGTTTTTGAGTTTGGTGTGCTGATATTCGATTTAAAACTGTATTGGGTATTGGCATAGGATTCAAAATGCTTTTTGGAAAATAAATTATATATGACTACATAGTACATGAGTTAAAGTTTCTGAAAATATATTTTGCTTGAAAGTAGATGGCCATTTTTTTTTTTTAAATGGCTGTGGAAATTTGCATGCAAATTTAGACTTTATATTTTATGTATCAATAAATTGCTTCCACCTTTTGGCATCTATTGGGCTGTCAATTTTTTCTTTATCTTTTTTTTTTTTTTTTGACTTTCCAAAAGGCCAGGCCGGTCCCCCTCTCAATCCGTACCTGGTTACTTAGTAGGATGAAAAATAATTTATGTGATATCTTATTTTTGTACTACTCTATTTGAGCTTCCTGGCCTTAATTAAGCATAGAATTCATAAATCCACATTATCTCACAAAACATCCAAATTATGTTTCTTTATAAATTAAAAGTTGTTTTCTTAATAATCTAACATTACAAATAAGCGTAACGTCAGTTACCAACCGGTTATTATAAAAATATCTTACAAAAAATTAATAAATTTGTAACCACTAACCGTGTACTTCTAGTATAATGCAGTATTCCATGGCATGCAACTCAAGTTTTGTCTGTCTGTTGGACAGAGATATCAGAATTTGTTTTAATTCTTTGTTTTTGTGTGTCTAATTTATGTAACGTCAGTTACCGCACTCATTTCCTCTGCTAAATCTGTACTACAAATGGTACAAAGTTTAAATTGGTATTCCTGTATTTCACTCCCTTAGTACTGTACCATGTAGCATTAAAAGAATAATTTGGTCTTTAATATATTTAATATTAAGTGAGTAACAATGTGAATATAAAGGATGAAATGTAATGTCCGTTACCAAGGAATTGCCCTACAGGTCTATAGCAGATACAGAAGCAAACTAGAGCAGCTACTAAATAGAATGCTGCCCTGTGCATGAATACAACAATACGCTGGCCATGTATGATGGGCGATTCCATATATTCTGCCATGTGGTTGAATACCAACGAATACACCGCCGGGCCAAGTATCATGGGCATATTCACATTTTTTGTGAGTGCTTCATTATTCACGAATAATATATAATACATTTATTTTATTACTAGGGAATTATTTGTCATTTATTATTACATATTAAACTTAGATTTGAAGAAGGCATAAAGTATTAAGAATTTGCTATAGGTACTGTAAGCCAAGCTAAGCTACAGCAGGCTAGGCCGTACTGAGTAGGCCAGGTAAAAGTGGCCGACATGATTCATTGTTTGCCATCCAAAAGACAGCTGGAGGACTTGCAATGGATTTAGATCTTGGTGGCGGGAAAAAAATTGTAGAATGCTCTGATAGATCACGACCAGTATGGCCTTGGAAACTTAATTGTAGGGAGCATGTGGTGCAGCTTGTAAGGTGTTGGACTTCTGGTAGTGAGATTGGGAGTTTGAGACCAACGCTAGCTGCACTGCTTGTGTCCTTGGGCAAGACACTTTACTTTATACGTTTGCCTCTTTTCACCCAGTAGTATAAATGGGAGGGTCATGCTTTTAACCTGCTCGTTGGTGACCCTGCTACGACTGTCCCAGTTAAATTAATAACAGCAACTAGATATCAATTGATATCACATGAACGAACTTCAGATCTGTGTTGAAATTATAGGATGCTTCAAAAGCAAAAGGAACAGAAATGTGTTCTCTCTGAAAATGTGGGTTTTCCCTCCTAAATTCAGGTTGCATGAAAAAAATGCAGCCAACGACATCCATAATTTGCGGTAAATTTTAAATAGCTGCTTGTTTTGCAAGAGCAATCATACAAATCAAAACATTGGTGATCTCATCATTCCTTATTTTGAGTTAGACTTTAAACATAATACACTATGGATATTCTTCTGACATGCTGTGTAGTGCACTAAGGCACAGTTAGCAAGACAAAAGATGAAGATTAAAGTTTAAGCCAGATCCACCAATTGACACTTTAGATTTACGGAAAATCGTTGAAAGAATATCCACAGCCAACATAATTAATTTACTGAAAATAGGTGCTTACTCGTTGTGTCAAGCAGTGCCTAGGTCTACAGTCTACTACACAGGCCTAGGTCCTCCATGGCTTAGGCTATGTGAGATTGAATTTTTCAGGTTCGTCCGTTTACACCATATGTTTATGTCGAATACTCGAAATGGTCCCTTATTTGGGACTTGACATCGAGGAATAAAAACTGAGTGCGCATGACACAGGCAATGGACGTGACACAGAAAAAGAAACAAAATATGTGCAGGAAAATTCATTTTGGTGCCAGTCAAACTTGACTTCTCCATTGAATGTTTGCAAAACAAAAATCTTAAAAACCTCTCTCGGATTGTGAGAAGTTGAGTTGAGTATGGTAAAATGGTGGTTCAAAATCAATTTTACCTAGGCCTACCAGTAAAAAAAATGGCACATGGCCATAACAAAGCACCTTTTAGAACCAAAAGCATTAATAATTAAAAATTAATCAATTAACAAATAAACAATTCATTAATCCCGCTTTTGAACAAAATGTTCCGCTCTCCTTCCTACTACTTAGTACTACTACTGTCTGACTAGGCCTAATACACTGTGCTGTCTAGGCTCTGGCCTAGTCTGACCAGCTTAAAGCCTACTGCTGTAGGTTTAATCTGCTACACTTGCTGAGCAATTATTAATTTAGGCCAAGGCTAGCCTAATAAGCTACAGCACAAAAAGGGCTCTTGTTGCAGCTCTAGCCGCCTGGGTCCGTTCCGTTCGGCGTTTCGCCGTTACTTTAGCTAGGCAATCATTTGTTTGTAGTAGGCCTACGCATTGTTGTTGATTTTATCATAAAAATCTCACCTGCAGCATCAGGTATATCCATTGACTTGGACATTTGTCTTTTTCTGAATACAGATTACTGAGAAAATGGCAAGCAATTGTCTCTTTTCATTCATTGTTTTCCATTATGAAGTTCGTCACTGACCTGCTGTTCTACTGTGGCAATGACATAATTGTTGTTTATAGAACACGAAAAGTGCCTTTTATAGAGGGCGCAACAATGTTTTCTTTCCTTTTTTTTTTTTGCAATTTGCAATGGCCTTTGACGTGCACCCGTGTGCGTCTGTCATATCAAATTCGTCGAAAGATTGTAAACCACCAAAACTTGAATTTCCAAACACCTTTTGTAAGTTTATGGATTTTGGCATACATGTAGTAATTTTGGTCAGTGATCCCTAAAACATAAAATCAACATGATCTTGGACATTTCTTACGAAAACATGTATTTAGGTAACCCGTAAGTTACGGCAAGGTAATTCAACAAAAGGACGCACATCTCCGCTCTCGAACATAGCGCGTGCGTACAGTCCTTTGATCTTTACTGTGGCATCGACAATCCGATACTAGTTGCGAGTACAGCCGTCAATTATTAGT
>NW_022695742.1:38419-38552 GCF_011630105.1 Anneissia japonica | reverse complement strand
AGTTTGTATTTTATTAATTTTGGGTACTTCGCAATGTCTGTTACATTTGATTTTTTTTTTACCGCGAGCTTGTTAAATGCTTCTATAAACTGCAATTTGATTTGTGAAAATTGACCAAGAAAATGAAAAATTA
>NW_022695742.1:23613-38027 GCF_011630105.1 Anneissia japonica | reverse complement strand
ACTTTGATCTTGGTTCATTTGCATAGCGCTGCGTGCGCGTGGCTTTGCCGAGTGATCTCCTTCTCAATAATACCTCCGTGATCATACATAGGCCTATTTATTGATTGAGTAAGTTTGAATGCTTATTCTTAAAATACTCCAATTTTACTGCTTTGTTTTATGTACTAAATAATCTTATTTGCAACTTCAAAGCACTTAAGCGTTTACTTCTACTTTCATTATGGGATTTTTAATAAAATTGGAAAAAGAAACATGTGTTGGAAATTCTTTAACTTTTCCATCATAATTATATAAGGCATAAAATGTATTATCTTTTAATCTAATTTCAATATGCTCATGCATACCTAAGCCTGTTTTTATTTAATGTCCAATATACTGTAAGGTAATGAATAATATTTTTGATTCAAGCAACTACTAGCTGTAGAGTAGTAAAGAATATGCTAGGCCTAGGCTTAGATCTGGTCCTTGCTTGACAGCTCAGCGCGAGAGATCCGATGTTGCGTGCATATTATCGTCATCGCGCTCGGTTCTCCAGAGATTTTGATAAAAATACATGTCTCTTTTACATTTTATGTTCTAATAATGTTAATTTTGGCAGTGGTATTTCTTGAATCTGTACTTGCAACAAAATTTCAAAAACATTTTTTTTTTTAATTTAAAAAAATGCCGACCCGATTTTTCGGAAAATTTCGGTTGGTCGCGCATGCAGGGCAACACAACATTATTTTTTTTCTGACCTCACAGAAATAATTACGTGTCAATTTACAAATACAGTAAACGTAAAAACGCCCTCTTTGATGTGACTCTGGTAAATCATTGTACAGGTTTATGCTATAGCCGGAACTTTGTTCAGTCAGCTAGCAACAGGTAAGTCAGGTTCGGTATCCGGCTACTTTATTGATCATCAACATATGTCAGTCTGAGTGTGCGTATGGAAGTGGATGGAGTAAGGTTTATAAATGATTATTAAAACGGTTCATAAGGTACGTAGCATCTTATACAATTTTAAAGCACATCCATCATGCTGTAATTGTAATTTTAATTATCATCTTAGGAATCTGCCGGAATCAGCCTTCGTGTTCAATTAGGCTGGTTAGTAGAATTTAAATACACATCTATTAGGAGACCTACTTGGTTCGAGCAAGCAGGTATATTCAATACCGCCTTGGTTCGAGTAACCAAAGGACACATTTCACTTGTCCCAAAAATTGACAAAGGGACCCCGAATTGTGTGAAATAAAAAGTAAATTGTTTTCATTATTGCCTGTTCGAGGTAATGTTGTCCACAAATATAATACTCGATCTGCTGAAAAGCTTCGTAACATTGTTTGTAATACGGTGCGCCACGCAAGCAGTCCTTTACCGTATTTTGGTGAAGCTTATTAATGATTGTTATCTTTAATGTTTTGTTTTTGTTTGACGGATTATGATGTTATCATGAAATGCAATTCAACTCATGATGTGAATGCATCACTGAGCTGCTATATTTTATGAAATGTACGTGTTTTTTGTTTTTTTTTTTTGTTTTTTTGTTTTTTGTTTTTTGAATAAAGAAATACCGAGAATAATAAAAAATAATATAATTATATTCTTTAACGATACTGAGCAATGCATTAATGCAGTCTTTTTAGCATGATATTAATATTCATAGGTTAGCGAACATTTTACTAAACTTTCACGGGGCCATCGTTTCGAACCCGCGCTCCGCAACCCGTCGTTACGCTACTGGTGGTGACGTGTCCAGTCAGCGAATAGTGGTGAAAAGTAACTGATTATTCAGTAATTTACAAAGGCCCCTAGTACACTGTGTTTACATTGTGACGGTAATCAATAACGATATAGGGCCTACCTATACAAGATTCGCGATGCCTGCTGTGTTATACTTCGCCAGCTGCTGCTGAAGATGACTGGTGCTTTGTTTCTTTATAAAATTTAATATCTTCATTTCAGGATGTAAAAATGCTGGTAGGTTGGCGTAATAACATGTAGGCCCTACGTCGCTTAGATATGCCTTACACACAGCAAGCCATTCCAAATAGCAAAATGATTATGATGAAAACAACAATTATAACAATAATAATTATTATAATTATGGATTTTACCATGACATGAATAATCATTTTAATTGTTATTTTATCATGTGCAATATCATATTAGTCTATACTTATCGATTATCATTTTCATCATTTTTTATTTATTTATTTATTTCAAAATATTCATAAATCACAATAAAAACTGAATTGCTCCGGATGTATTTATTGCATAATTACAGAAGAGACAATCATATAAAAAGACAATCATCATCAATAATAAATATTATCATTACTATTACAGTGTTATTAGTTTTACTATATTATTGACTTTTCCCGCACCAGCGAAAAAGCCATTGTTTTTGTTCTGATTTTTTCAAGGCCGTTTCCATACGTTTTGGCAAAGCGTTTTTCTGTCCGACACTTTGTTCATTTCTGTGCTTGGATCTTAGCAAAGACCATATATCAAAGATGTGCATATATCGACTCATACATATATTTGTATGTAATAAACGAATAAATAAAAGTTTAGGCCTAGGTATTAACATAATTTGCGTTTTCTAAAGCGTTTCAAACCGGCTTCTGCTAGGTTAAACCATGGACCTATAGGTCCATGGTTAAACTCAAAATTACCGAGAAATGCATTAATTTATGAAATGTATAGACTGGATATCTACAGACCTTCACAGGATCGGGTTCTATGGTGCAATGGATAAAATCTTACCATTGCAGCCCTAGCTCGAGTAACACTGCCGTCATATATTTTCATGTTTTTAAGTTTGTTTACGTCTTTTTTTTTTTCTAATTTTAACATTAGTTGTTATTACGTCAATGAGGAACATTGAAATTATTATTAAGAATAACAATAATAAGAATATCTAAACTCATTTATTGGTTATAATTATGAGAAAGTGACATTTTAGTTAACGCTCTGGGTAATTTTCATATTGTGAGATAAATTGAATCTCTAAAGCATTCCACATAGAATACTGACCTACAGAAGGCCTACAAAACACGATTGTTAAAATAAACCCTTCCCTCCCATTTGAGATATTTTTTAAAATTAGTAGACGGCTAGACGCTCTTAGATGATATCTGAAAAGAAGTAAGCTTAAAATAGAACGTCGCTTACCAGAGTAGCCTACTACACGTAATATGTATTCACGAGAAGGTATACAGTACACGACGAGTGACCATATTTTTTTTTCACGGTAACCGAAGTGGGTGGCTAGCCACCCACCCTATCTACTCCCTCTAGATCCGCCACACAGAAGTTATACAATATATTTGTTTTCCCCATTCATTTTCATGATTCAATAAAATTCTAAAATTAAAGAACCCCATCGAAGCATCGTGCTTACTTTTTAAAAGTAGTCTTTGTTGGCATGACATATGCGATAAATTTTCATCATCATCAATTTTATTATCATCATCATCATCATCCCTCATCCATCATCATCATCCATCCACCATCATCCCCCCATCATCATCCTTCCATCATCATCCATCATCAACCATCATCATCAGGGCCGTCGGAACCGCACCGGCTTTAGCCGGACCACTTTTTCTCAATATTATTACATATTTTATTTTTTTTTATTTTTTTTTATCAAAGACCCAACAGTGTGTCAAAACACCAAAAAAAAAAAAATACAAATACAAAATGATATAAAAAATAAATGTCTAAAGATTAAAAATACGGTACATAAAATTACATAAAAATTCAGTTTCACATATTAAATATTTACATAGGCCTATTACATTAAAGGTAGAAATATTACAATTAAAAATATCAAATAAAAGAGAATGGCAAATAACAGAAAAGTCTACACCCTAAAAAAAATGTGTAATTTTGACAATGTTTAGAGATATAAACATATAATTACAATTAACTATGTATGAAATGTTGGGGTTAGTCACCACACAAGGCTTATGCGGATAAAGCCAGCCCTGATTACTTGCTATTTTTGGTTTCCAGATGCTATTTTTGGGTATCACAGATGCCATAATTTCATAATTTGTTCACATCATGAATGCTGTTTCTGTCCCTTGCTGGGGAGTGGTATTTGGCTCTATAATTGCCAGCTGCTATTTTGGGGCATCCAAAAATTATAGTTTTAGACTACAATATTAAGGAACAGCAATCATAACAACGTCTTTGATTGGATTTGAATATTAATTTAGTCCGATGACCTCGTCATGGTGTCAAACGAGTGGTGGTGGGAGTTGTTTAGATATGTAACGTGTTGGCGACCCGACAAAATCAATACAGTAATTCCAATGCAATGCAAAGCAACGATAAATAAAATTAAATAATACCAAACATGCCTATACGCTACAACCAGAACCATCAAATGTTTGCCCAGCTTTTTAGTCCCCGTGCTCAATGACAAGATATGGCTTTGCTCTCTGGAAGTATTACTATTTTATAAGACTAAATGTATGTAGCAACCCAAATTAGTCTATACCAAATAGAAACTACTGATTTTTCTCGGGGCTTTTTCCCTGCACCCTTACCGGGGCCTTTATTTTCCATTGATTCCAAATTGAACTCACTTTGAACAAAGTTTCATCTTCATCATCATCATCCTCATCATCATCATCGTCAAATTATTTCATATTTTTTCTGGGCATCCAGGTAAACAAAGTTTCCACGGTATGACCACTGAACCCCTGTAAAACTAGCCACATTTAACAACATTGTGCCCCTCCCCACTCTTTTACAAAAAAGCTGGATATAGCCCTTGAATGTTAGTGCTCTGTCATGTCTATATCCCCTGTTAGATCTGTACATGGAGGTATCTACATGGTCTGTCTGAGTTTAATCCTGTAAGGTCTACCAGAAGAAAACACAGGATTTAATTACAGCATTTTAACAATTCAAGTGATAGTATATCTGACCTGGAGCGTGATAAATAATTGATTATGCTTCAGACTGAATTTGGTAAGTGTAAATTAAATTGTACGAGCAGTAAGTTTGTCGAAACGCGACGTTATTTGTGTATAGGCACAGGAGGCCTACTGTATTTCCATAGATAATTCATAGCAACTGTATCATGTGTATATTCATAGAACATGTTCTAGGTTTATTTAATTAATTGCATAATAGGCCTATTGTTAATATTTCTCAATACTGCATGCACGTCGTGTAGATATAATTACAGTTATCATCGTTATTCCTTGTACATATTCGTGTTTCCTGCACTTTATTTATTTCATGGAGGAATAAGCAACATTTTGAACAATATATCATTTTCGCAGTAGTTATACATTTGTCTATTTCCATGATTTAAGATAATCTTACGAATTGTAATTTGGTCAATGCTACCACATTCTGTGTCCAGATATAACATTTTTAACCTGGATGCTTTTTTTCTGTGCCCACTCTTTAGCGTCATGTACAGGGCATAGGCCTTTATTATTATCTCTATTTTTTCTTGAGTCATACCAGTAAGAATATGATGCCCTTTAAAAAATCTTCCTATTAGTATTATATATGGGAGAGTACCTCATGAACATTATTCACACACCCTTAAGTCTGCTATGGGGATATATTCATACCACGAAACTTAGAATATGGATTATAGTGCACGCTGGGAGCAAATATTTCAATATAGATAAATTTAGTAAATGTACGATGTACAGTATATATTGTACTACATATTTTCATAACAATAACTTATTTATATTTAGGTGCCATAAGTTTCAAAATTTGCTCACCTTGGCCCAAAAAATATGGGCTCTGTCCCCACTAACTTTTTGTCTGTCAATAGACAGGATGGGGAGGGGTGGTGGCTATACCGGTTTTCCAGCTTGTATTTCCAGGCATCCAGAGGTACCATATTTCCAACAAAGACTCTATCTCCGTGCTAATTTTATTAGGCTTTGAGGGGAGGGGCTAGCGGCTCTACAAATTGTCAGCATTTATTTCCGGGCATTCAGAGTTGCAAAAAAGTTGTTCAACAACCATCATGAGGATAATGGATGCTTAGCACCCTACTAACTTTTACAACAAAATTTGATTAGTTCCCCCCACCCCCGCTCTGACTCTAATGGCCGGACCACTTGCAAAATGTTTCCGACGGCTATGATCATCCATGATGATCCATGATCATGATTCATGATTATGATCCATGATCATGATGATCATGATCATGATCATGGTCATGATGATGATCATGATCATGATGTGATCATGATCATGATCAGGATCACCATGATCATGATCGTCATCATGACCATGATCATCATCATCATGATTATCATGATCATGATCATCATGATCAGCATCATGATCATCATTACTATTACTATTACTATTATCATTATCATCATTGTTATTATTATTATTATTATTATTATTATCATCATCATCATCATCATCATCATCATTAACATCGTCGTCATCAAACATCATCATCTAGGTATCACATCACCATTACCATCATCATCATTAGGTCTACCAACATCATCATCATTATTATAATCATCATATCATCATTGGTTCTACCATTATCATCAACATCATCACTATCATCACCACATCATCATCCGATGCATCATCATCATCGCCATCGTTGTCATTCATCATCCTCATTATAATAATAATAAAAATAATAACGAAATGCTCTCTGTTGTATCAGCGCATAGAGACCCCGGTGTTATGCGCTATATAAATCTAATTACATACGGTACATTACATAACTCATTTTCTACGTGCAAAGCAAAAATCTTCATATCCTCATTAGTACATTGTCATTATCATGATGATGATGATGTTGATGTGAAGCGCTTAGAGGCTTTGTGCACGAAGCGCTATATAAGAACGACATATTATTATTATTATTATTATTATTATTATTATTATTAATCCACCCTCATCCTCATCGTCATCTTTATCACACCGTCATCATCGTCGTTATCATCATCATCATCATCATATAATCATTATATTCTCATTAACCCTCCATCATCATTATCATTATCAGTATCATCACATGTCACCACATTATGATTATAATAATAGCGATAATGATGATACATCATCATAATTGCCATTATTATTATTATTATTATTATTTAAAAATTCAACTCATTTTCTACGCGCACACGTAGCAAAAACTTTCCTTAAACTTTAGTTATGACGTCATGTTGGAACACCGGTTGGAACATCAACACGTCAACACTCGCTCGCTTGTTGAGATAATTATAGAGTAGTGCTGTATAATACGACCATAATTGCCTGTTTGCTCATGAGGTAACAGATGTTTGTTTTTTTGTACACGTTTCCCGCTCAAATATTATGGCTGTCTATCATACCTAGACTCTAGATAGAACAAACTTATACTGTATTGTTTTGAGGCCTGCACAGTTTCAAACCACACTTTAGCCAGCCCAGGAATTACCGACATAGGGAAGCAGAAAGTTTACTATGATGATTACAAACCACTGGCGCAGTAAATGAACAAATAAGTACCAATTCGATATTTTCAAAAAAATCGAGGGATATGATCATAGAGAACTTTTTGTATGTTGTTAACCATAACATTATCCTCCTATATACGTATTTTCATACAAACCCATTCCACGGGAACGGGATGAAAAGAAATAAATTACAGCACAAAACTGCAATTCATGGTATCATTCTACGAAAAAAACATTATTAAATGGAATAGCTATGCACCATTTTCAACATAACAGGAAACTATTATGCTGTGTACCAGGGGTATAGACTTCTAATCGTTACTAGGGCTATATCGCCCTTCACCGGGGTCTCGTTGAGGGTCTAGCTAATTATTATCCTTGGAAGATTGAACCAACAGGTGGGCCTCGTGAGAGGAACGTTGGCACAATGCTGCATTTTTACAAAGGGTCGCATCAACATCATTTTAATTATTCGTTCACCCCATAGAAAGTTGAAAATATCATTCAATTTGAAGGACCATATACGACTGATTAATTTTGACACAAAAAACTGTAGCAATTGAAAGGTCTCTAATATCGCACTATCAAACCAATGTTTTCCCAATAATTTATTATTATACAGTAATGAATGGGACTGGTACTGGCCATATGGTAATAGTTGTTATCAATGACCATAAAAGATAGTGGGGTTTTATCAATCAATACACACGTATTAAGCTCTGTCTAGATTATCGATTTCTTAGACAAAGAAAAAAAAATACGGTAGTATAATAATAATAATAATAATAATAATAATAATAATAATAATAATAATAATAATAATAATAATAATAATAATAATAATAATTTTGGCTTAGGCCTATAGCGCATTAACAATAAAAATGAAAAAATACCAGGGGAAAAATTTTAAGAAGAGTACACGTTAAAATATGAGTTTTTGAAAGCTGCCTTAAAATCAACAATGGAAGTTGCCTGTATAGTCGGATTGTAAGAGGCAAAGGGGAAAAAAACAGAAGCCCAAGAAAAAAAAAAAACAACATTGTCATAA
Source organism: Anneissia japonica (assembly GCF_011630105.1). NCBI lineage: Eukaryota > Metazoa > Echinodermata > Crinoidea > Comatulida > Comatulidae > Anneissia > Anneissia japonica. The sequence continues at coordinate 29,525 of NW_022695742.1, read as the reverse complement.
TGCTTTGTTGACGGACGAATAGAATGACGGACGAATAGAATGAGCAAGTAGAGACTCTGAACTAGATCTCAGAGATCTCTTATAAATATGAATAAAGATAAATTAGTTGTGAAATAAATAAATATATAGGTCTACATGACGTGATGTCATCATGACCATATTTAGGCATGGCACATGTTTTTGTCAAATAAAATTCCGATAGTCTGGACAGGGCTTTATTATAGGGAACAGGGCTTTATTATAGGGAACAGGGCTTTATTATAGGGGACAGGGCTTTATTATAGGGGACAGGGCTTTATTATAGGGGACAGGGCTTTATTATAGGGAACAGGGCTTTATTATAGGGGACAGGGCTTTATTATAGGGAACAGGGCTTTATTATAGGGGACAGGGCTTTATTATAGGGAACAGGGCTTTATTATAGGGGACAGGGCTTTATTATAGGGAACAGGGCTTTATTATAGGGGACAGGGCTTTATTATAGGGAACAGGGCTTTATTATAGGGGACAGGGCTTTATTATAGGGAACAGGGCTTTATTATAGGGGACAGGGCTTTATTATAGGGAACAGGGCTTTATTATAGGGGACAGGGCTTTATTATAGGGAACAGGGCTTTATTATAGGGGACAGGGCTTTATTATAGGGAACAGGGCTTTATTATAGGGGACAGGGCTTTATTATAGGGAACAGGGCTTTATTATAGGGGACAGGGCTTTATTATAGGGAACAGGGCTTTATTATAGGGGACAGGGCTTTATTATAGGGAACAGGGCTTTATTATAGGGGACAGGGCTTTATTATAGGGAACAGGGCTTTATTATAGGGGACAGGGCTTTATTATAGGGAACAGGGCTTTATTATAGGGGACAGGGCTTTATTATAGGGAACAGGGCTTTATTATAGGGGACAGGGCTTTATTATAGGGAACAGGGCTTTATTATAGGGGACAGGGCTTTATTATAGGGAACAGGGCTTTATTATAGGGGACAGGGCTTTATTATAGGGAACAGGGCTTTATTATAGGGGACAGGGCTTTATTATAGGGAACAGGGCTTTATTATAGGGGACAGGGCTTTATTATAGGGAACAGGGCTTTATTATAGGGGACAGGGCTTTATTATAGGGAACAGGGCTTTATTATAGGGAGAATTGCTAATAATAATAATAATAATAATAATAATAATAATAATAATAATAATAATATAATAATAATTTTGGCTTATAGGCCTATAGCGCATTAACAATAAAAATGAAAAAATACCAGGAGAAAAATTTTAAGAAGAGTACACGTTAAAATATGAGTTTTTGAAAGCTGCCTTAAAATCAACAATGGAAGTTGCCTGTATAGTCGGATTGTAATAGGCAAAGGGGAAAAAACAGAAGCCCAAGAAAAAAAAAAAAAAACCATTGCCATAATGCTTTGTTGACGGACGAATAGAATGAGCAAGTAGGGACTCTGAACTAGATCTCAGAGACCTCTTATAAATATGAATAAAGATAAATTAGTTGTGAAATAAATAAATATATAGGTCTACATGACGTCATGTCATCATGACCATATTTAGGCATGGCACATGTTTTTGTCAAATAAAATTCCGATAGTCTGGACAGGGCTTTATTATAGGTACAGGGCTTTATTATAGGGGACAGGGCTTTATTATAGGGGACAGGGCTTTATTATAGGGGACAGGGCTTAATTATAGGGAACAAAGCATGTGCGAGACAAAGAAGAACAACAACAACAAAACTTCTATACTATACCTAGTACTAGAACAGCATTACGTTATTTGATTTACTGTAAAGTCCAAATTATTAAATTTTCTTTGAAAAAACTGTATACCCATCTATCCATGATGTGACTACATAATTATGGTCACGATGTGATGTCATCATTACCATACTTAGGCATATTACATATTGTTAGTGTGGGGAAGGCCTTGTGGGGAAATGGTGCAGGCCGGCTCGGTTCCTTTCAAATTCGCCTGTAAAATGCCCATTTTTAGTCGGTTCAGGTAACCCCAGTAATTGTTCTGGAAGTTTTTATAATAGGTACTAGGGTGAAAATGGGTGGTTACTTCTCTTCCCCAGTTTTCAAATACGGTACCGGTACTCAAAAATCTGTACCTCATAATGCATTAACGAGTTTTTAGTCAAACATCATTTTTGTGTCTTTAGTTATACAAATTTTCTTCCAGAGCCTGGCTTTAAGGTCTTCTGTCATTAAGGTTATGGCCTTACGCGTAACACCATATCACTATTTCAATATTTTTTGTTTCACTAAACTATAGGTTTATTACTTCTTGATTTAGGATGAAGTGGAAAAAGAGTAAACTCACCGTCGTTATATTTTTACTGGCAATATTTTTGTATGCAATGCCAACAATGAAAGTTTCTCTCAGTCTTCCTGTTTATAATCCAAACAACTTATGGATAAACGAAATAAGGTAGGTTGTTAATTCATGAAGGTATATTATTCCTCAAATCGTCCATAATATATTCAAAAAATACATTATTACTACTACTACTACTATATATATACTACTACTTCTAGTGCTGCTACTATTGCTGCTGCTATAGACTGCTTCTACTAAACTGCTACTGCTACTACTACTACTACTACTACTAATACTACTACTACTACTACCACTACTACTACTACTACTACTACTGCTGCTGCTGCTGCTGCTGCTGCTGCTACTACTACTACCACCACCACCACCACTACTACTACTAGTTTATTACCTCTAGTAGTCTACTACGCTTTATAAACCTTATCATTATCATTATTATCATCATCATTATTATCATTATCAGTACCACCATTATCATTATCAGTACTATAAAGCGAACACAAGCCATTTTGTGATTGAAATTCTATACAGCGACGTGTACATAAAAGTAATTCAATTATCCAATAATTATGTAAATACTGACACAGGATCAATTTCCTGCCATGTGTTGCTTTACTTTTTATATATGGCAATAATCGATGGTGTTACATGTTATTTCTAGTAGCCTATATTAATATTAACTATAAATAATAATAATAATAATAATAATAATAATAATAATAATAATAATAATAATAATAATACTTTTCACCAGTTTTCTATAGTTAAACCCCCAACTTTTCAAAACGAGTGGAAAGAACAACAACAATTACGAATGACTGTCATGAGTTTTGTTTGTTCTCTTGTATTTTGTTCCAAGTGCGGTGCGTATTTCCAGACCAAAACCGATTAAGAACGCACTTGTCTGTACATTTCGTGACAATCTCATTACACTCTATCGATTTTATGGGTGCAACGGTTATCAAAGGCTAAATTTATTATGAAAGCAATGTGCTGTACGTTGTTAAAAATTGGAAGCATTTAAACCTATTAGCCCAACATTTTTACAAACTCAAAAGTGCACAATTTCTACTATAAACGATTTATTCCTTTTATAATAATAATAATAATAATATTAATAATAATAATAATAATAATAATGATAATAATAATAATAACAACAATAACAATGATAATAATAATAATAATAATAATAATAATAATAATAATAATAATAATATAATACTAATAATAATAATAATAATAATAATAATAACAATAATAATAAAGTATTGAGAGAAGAGGATCCAGAATTTTTCGTTAGGCCGGTGGGCTATGGGTGGAGTGATTTAACTTCAGATGGTTTGAGTCAACGCAAAAATGCTTGTCACAATTTGAGGCAACATAAAAATGCTTCTCAAAGTGTATTAAGTTGCAAAATCGAGATGTAAGTGTTGGTGGTGGGGGAATGTCAATCCTCTAATCTGATGACAGATATACCGGGTGGGGAAAGTAGGCGTACCTACCCATCTTAGCCCCACAAATTTTGAGGTCATTCTGATTTGTCCAACAGTGAAGTAGGGCATATTTTTGACAGGGTGGGGTGGTATGTCCCAGAAGAAACACACTAATTGGTAATAAAATAATAAATTATGATAATAGAATTATGCATAGGCCTATATAGGCCTATTATTTATGTTGATATATAAAAATATTATAATGCTAATTTATTCGCTATTAAATTTTACGGTATGCCTATACGTTTTATTACATAGTCTGACATGCGCTTGAGAAAACCTGCTGTTCTAATGCATTATTAAAAAAAAATATGGAGATTAACAGCTGCTGTAGTTAGGCTGCTGCAGTGATTAATGTAATACACCGTACGAGCTTGTATTAAATTAAGTAAGATCTACATGAGTTTAAAATAGTATGTCTTATGCCTGCTGTAGGCATCTGTCTCATATATTATCCTTAGCAGCGTTTATGAGGAACTGGCATTTCGCTTGTCCTTAGGCAAGGCACTTTATCCACGTTTGCATCTCTCTCTAACACTGAGGGAAAATGTGTACTCGGTATGCTGGAAAGGTAAAGAAACTACTTTCTGCGGAATGGCGAGTCCCCTTCTGCCTCTGCCAGCCCCCACCCCTACACACACCGTGGTGTAGTCAGAGAAAAACGCAAAAAAAAAATAATAATAAAAATAAAATAAAATAAAAAGAAAGTTGGGTACACCATAACTGCCAGCTCAATGCTCCCAATTTACCTTTACAAATTCACACATGTATTATTTTTATTGTAAATTTTGAAGTGTATTTTCAATTATTGCTTTTTCACACAATACATTAAGTCATTAAAATAACGACAAACTTCCGCCAGGTAATTGAATTCACATTTTTGTATTTCCAGGGACGAACATGAAGGAAATAATCCTAGTAAGCCTAAATATGTTGATCGACCTATGATGTCCAATGGAACTGAAATGCGCCAAAAAGATATAAAATCAGAATCTTTAGAATCGGCGCGTAGTACAATAAGTCACAAGAATGAATTCTGCGCACCACTACACCGAGTCTTGTTCCTTAAAACACACAAAACCGGAAGCTCAACTGTCACCTCAATTCTGCAAGTGTACGGGTACCAAAGAAATCTCACATTTGCAGTTCCAAAAACCGGCGCCCAAATTTTAAGCCGGGATTTCTTCAAGACTGATCAAGTCCACCCTCAAAAATACGATATGCTAGTCAACCATGCTAGATACAACAGAACCGAAATGGAAAAGGTGATGAAACCAGGTGCTAAGTATATCACAATACTAAGAGATCCAAGAACGCAAATCGAGTCCAATTTTGGTTATTTCTCACTTACGCGTTATTTGAATTTACAAGAAGAGGAGAATCCTTTCAGAACCTTTGTCTCGAATCCATTCTACTATTGGGACAAATATAAACGTGTACCGTTTAGAAACTACTTGAAGAATCCTAATTTATTCGATTTAGGCTTGTCGGAATTAGAACAAGAAAATGTATCAATTGTTTCCAAATTCATTGAAAAACTCACTAAAGAATTTAATCTTGTTCTTATTCAAGAACACTTCAACGAATCTTTACTATTGCTGAAAAAGCTAATGTGTTGGGGTATGGATGATATATTATATTTGTCGAAAGGAACACGGAGCTCCAAAATTCGTTTTGAAATCGAACCAGAATTGAGAGCTTCGATCCGCAAGTGGAGCTGGGCAGATGCATTGCTGTACGATCATTTTAATCAAACCTTATGGAACAAAATAAAAGAATACGGTCCTTCTTTTAAAGCAGATCTAGTCGAATTTGAAGCAAAACTGAATGAGACGTTATACTCATGCACTCTTCCAAACGTACCGATTCGTGATAATCGCCGTGAAACGTGGCTTATCAAAAACCCAAAAGGATCAACAAAGTGTACAGATATGATGAGAAGTGATCTGGATTTTACAATATTGTTGCGTCGCATCCAATTTGGCGAAAATGAGGAGATGCTATAAATTATAACAATACAGTAAAAAAATACGTCATTTTGTTTTAATTGTCATCGCCTTCACC
>NW_022695742.1:18477-23326 GCF_011630105.1 Anneissia japonica | reverse complement strand
GTATATATACAAAGAAAAAAAAGTTGGAAATTAGCCTATAGACCATATATTCTAAATAGATAACACGATTCTAAACGTTATGTCAGATATTTTTCGAAAATCATGAATTTTAAGTTAGCAACCGTGACCTCGACTTCCGGTAGTCAAATTCTGACATCACTAGTCAACCTGTGACATCGATTTTTGGACTTTAGCATAGTGCACACGTGTAAGAAATACGTGGACGTTGATTTGATAACATTAATGTTTTAGTATGTATATTTTTAAGTAACTCCCGCATTTAAAATATTCCATTTGACCTGTGTAAATGCCCTTTAAGTTGAGATGTGTATGTGCATCTCTGCTGTGTGTATGTACATTCATATATGTATGTTTATATTTGAACTTTCATCTGTAAACTCTACTTATTATAACAATTAGTAATTATAAAACACGGTTTACAGTCAACAATATCACACCCTTACTATAAGAATGGGTCCGAACACGGATACCTTTTACAAACATATTTTGCACGTTTTCTTCACACAAAATTGTATCCAATACAGGAGCTTATACTCATATATTTAGCAATGGATTTACTTTGTTTTTGAGTAAAACCCAATAACCTCATCCCAGTTACAACCCTGCGATGCCCACTACCCAATAAAACAATAATCGATCACCTTACATTCAAAGTTGTATCTACAGTTATCAATTCGAATAACATGTATTTTCTGAATTCGGTCTCATAACAAGTATCTACAAACGCATCGAATGGGGTTGAAATTTCTACGATAAATGCCTTTGTGATCAATTAATAGCAAGTCGTTGTACGATGTTGTACTATGCTAAAATCGGTCCCATTATTGTAAAACATATTGACATTGGTAAACTGGTCTTTATAAGCAATACTAGGACGTATACTCATAATTTCCTTATGGATTACATCGACTACTCTATATGTCGAGCAACATAAATATATTTCTGAAGGGCATACATCAATTCATCACATGTGATACTGTATCATTTGGGTTGTTAGATATTACGCATCGTTTGCCATAGGTAATAATAATAACTTTATTGTTTCTCTTTTGTAACAGAGGCACAATCGCTAAAGAGATGTGCAACAATAATTAACAATATATAAGAGTAATAATAACATATGTACATTTGTCTTGCTATAGACGTTTCTTACATACAGTAACTAATACACTGTCTAATTAATACTTTATCAGTGTTTTGAACTTTTTGTATTCAAGAGGATTTCAATATTTTGCAGCCATTTCCAACTTATATTATATTTTAGTGCAAAGAGAGCTCTAAAATGTAAACGTGGCCAACGATGCTCTTCCATATTTTGAAGTCTGTGAAAATATGTTAATATTCTTTCTATCTGTATGTATTCTATTGTTTGCCACCCTAGTTCACCATAGAGAGCTTCCTTCGCAACATATCTGGGTGCCTTTAATAAGGATCTAGCCATTTGATATTGAATATTTTCAATTTTTTGCGTGGAAGACTTATTGATGTCACAGAATCATATGTTACTTGCGTAAGTTATAGTTGATATGCCAATTGACTTCCAGAGAATATCGCCATAGTAAATTCTGTTAAAACATTCCAAGGTATTTATATGCCTTAGTTTCATTAATAAAGTTGTTACCAATTGGCCATTCCCTATGTACATTGTGGCGTTGTCCCGTTATAATAACATTTGATTTATTAAAATTGAATAACATTTTCCATTGTGTTGCAAATTCATTTGCTGCATTTAAAAGTAATTTTAAGTCTTGCTCACTGTCTTCAATTAAAATGATATCATCTGCCCAGAATAGGCATTTGGACAATATCTATAAAATAATGCGCCGAGATCTCGCTTTGTATATAAAACTAGATTATCTCTCAATGATAAATTTGTAAGAAATTTATGATGACAACTTCAAATCTCTACCTTTTGTACTGAATAATCTTCCTTGCAACTTCAAAGCACTTAAGCGTTTACTTCTACTTTCATTATGGGATTTTTAATAAAATTGGAAAGAGAAACATGTGTTTTATGGTAATTGATAACAGCTCATGGCCGGTGATACCAGTCCCATTGATTACTGTATAATGATAAATTATTGGGAAAATATTGGTTTGATAGTGCGATATTATAGACCTTTCAATTATTATTATTATTAATATATATTTATTGTACTTTAATATTGAGAAGAGATTTAATTGAGTATTTTAAATGTTTCATATATATTTGTATATTACTATTAATTATTCTGTACATTTCAAATTTTCCTTAAGTTTGCAATAAAGTTATTTTGAATCTTTGAATATTTTGTCACACATTATACATAATTCCTGTTTATTATTTGTACTGCTACTGTTCAACATATTGTTCAGGGTAACGAAACAATCTTAGGGCTTGAATTCGTGTGAAAAACCTCCGAACGCATCTGTTAATCTACAAAACAAATATACATCTCTCAAGATATATGCTTAAAATCAGCTATCGCTGTTTTCATGCAAAATACGTACATTACATACTTACTTACATACATATTACATATGTGGCGATTCTCAGCCCCGTTCCCCCACCCCCTTTTGGGAGGTAAAAAAAAGGGGAAAAAGAAAAAAAAAGAAAATAAAGAAAAAAAAAAACGATAGCCCAGAACGCCTCAACGCCTGTTATTTTCGGGCGTGTAGAACACAAAAATTTCGCAGGGGCATGCCCCCGGACCCCCTAGGACTGTGTTGTCTCGATCGGCCCAACTTTCGCCCCCACCCCCATTTGGACATCTCTGGGTCCGCTCCTGATATGTAACAACAAAACATGACATCTTCGCCCACAAATTTCCTTTTAATTTCGAATGTAGGAGCTAAGACACAACAAATGGCCAAACCGTGCATTTTGTGACAGAAGTGATGACATTTTCAGGGTTTAATCTATGAACAAGGATGTGAACAGGGAAAGTCCTTTTCTACATGTCTGGGATGTTTTAGAGGTAATTTGAGGTCAAATAATGATTTTGATAATAAATCATTATGAATGCTGCAAAAATTGGCTTATTAAAATGTGATGGAGAAGCATAAATGATGTGACAGTTTCCATGTTATTTCAGGTCAAAAGTTATTTAAGGTCACATACTTGAATACATGATATAGTAATGGTACATGTAGGCCTAGTTATCAAAATTGTTTTATGTCTCTCATCCATTGCATTCGCTGGAATAAGCTCGAAAAAAAGATTGTTTTCAATAATCACAGTTACGGCAGATATGACAAACAAATGTGTTTAAAACATTTTGAGAACTTGATGAAAGTGAATTCCAGAAAACGTACCTCTATCACATGCCCTATAATGTGCAAATTAGCATAATTATACAAATTAAGTGGGAAAGGATTATATAGGGCATTCGTATCTTGACAACCACCGTTGTCTTACCATATATGTATTTCTTACATGTTTCATCCAGTTAACTTGAAAATGGATAAGCCTATTTATTTGAATGAAATAACGTTATAGAGCAGATTCAAAGAGACGAGCAATAAAGTGTACAATGTTTATCGTACGAAGAAACGAGCAACAAAAAAATACCGTACAATTTTTCACCGTAATCTTTTTGTATTTATATTTCATTTGTTTTGTTATATTTGTTAATCATCTTCAGTGGCATCGTCATCTATTATATCATTACCATCATCATCGTCACCTAATCACCATCACTATCATCACATTTAACACAATGCCATAACTTATTTTCAATTTTGTGTAATAATAATATTAATATAATAATAAAACAGAAAATACAAACTAAGCAATGCCTTGAGATATCAAGTAGGCTAGTCATAGCTGAAACAATATTAATTATATTTAACTTTAAAGTAAACGTAATTATCGTCGATCAAACCGTGATAAAATGTAACAACTGACTAATCACAACAGGGTTAGGAATACGCGCATGTCCCAAAACCGCTCAGTAATATCCAAGATTCGGGGCTTTAGTGGAAGGCTGTTCGTGCTATTTCTTTTCTCAGCAGACTAGATATATTATTTAAATATGGTTTTTGTTTATGGATTTTTATTAAACATAGGCCTATATCAAATTTAGCATGTATTGTCGATAATATCTTAATCTTCCATCCTCAAAACTTTCACAAATGCAAACATAAATGTCAATATATTAAAAAGCTTGATCAGAAATACAAATATTTACAAGTCCTCGTTTGCATCTGTACATAGTTACATTGTATACTCCAACGTTGTTACAGACACAAATGCTACACTAAAACACGATGCTTAAACTTAACCCCTTCGAAGGCAGACTGGGTGCAGATTTTTAAAACAATAAAAATAGAGCACCGTGACAGTGGTACCCTACAATTTTACCGTGCATCAAAGATCTTATAATATATAATTTTCTGTAACAGCGCAGTGTAGGAAAAAGCAAAAATCATTATATATAAATAATGAAAAGTAACTTACAATTATTATATATAAGTTCACTATTTTTATTATATATGAATAATGAATTCTTCAAACTCATTATATATAAATAACTGCTTTTACATTTCATTTTAGCTGTCGCAAAACCATTATATTTATATAACGCTTGGACTTGGACTCATTATATGTAATGCACACGTGTTATCGTGTCACGGTCATTATATCTAAATAATGGTTTTTACTTCCAATTATATATAAATAATCGTTGAGGTCGAGTGCCATTATATATAAATAATGACATCGTAGGACGCCATGGTTTATAAATAATTTGTTATGCAAATTACGAAGAAATAAATATTCACCAGTGCTCTAAAGTTACAATTAGGACCTATAATTCACGTATCGAAAATGGCATAGCAAGGTATACAG
>NW_022695742.1:13287-18418 GCF_011630105.1 Anneissia japonica | reverse complement strand
AACCAAAACATTTTGAATAAAACAAGAAACAAAGAGTTTGCAATGTAACCATCTAACTTACTTTCAAATCCTCTTTCTTCAAAGTGAAATTCTACATTTGGAAATGTTGCATGAAATCTGTCAACCACGATGAGAAGGTCGAGGTTGCTTCCCCTATCGCGATGTATTCCAAGCATCATGAGGCTATCCGAACGAGCATTTGTCATAACAGAACGCAAATTATTTTTAATTAGTCTCATTGGTCTATTATTATTAGGGGCCTATTATTGTTGTTATTATTATTATTTTTATTATTATTATTATTATTATTATTATTATTATTATTATTATTATTATTATTATTATTATTATTATTATTGGCGCCACCACTGGATTCAATAATCTGCTGTATCCCTTGCTGTGCCATTTTCGATAGGTGATTAGGCCCTAATTGTAACTTTAGAGCACTGATGAATATTTATTACTTCGTAATTTGCATAACGAATTATTTATAAACCACGGCTTCCTACGATGTCATTATTTATATATAATGGCACTCGACTTCAATTATCGTTTTTATTTTATACGGTAGTTTATACGACGAAACCTTTCAATTATGGTCCATTCACTAGATAACAAAATTGTTATATGAAGATTATTTGTATGGGAATTTGTGGAACAGAATGTGCTCGGTAAAACAGCAGACCTATATTAGGCCTACATGCCGTCCGCCCTTATACAAACAGACAGTGGTAGTGCCAGCGGGGGAGGGGTTCCCCGGTCGGACAGTCCTGTGCCCCCTGTCGTCCAACGAACGACTAGGTCGTCGAAACAAAATTTTTTTAAATAATAATTTGCCTATCCAAATAACGCTAATTTGATTGAAAAACCCTATTGTGGTCTAAAAGCACATTTAGGACCAATAAGCCATAAAAACTGTCCCTAAGAACTCTAACAGGGATTTTCTTCTTTTTTTTTTTTAAATTCTGGGAACACGACTACTAAGGCTTCGTCGTCAACTTGAACCCCATCGGGACCCCTCCGTCGGACTCGTTGGACTCTTGTCGGAAAATTTCTGGCCCCCAACACTGGAAACAGATGCTACTATAAAGGTGAGGGCATGGTAAAGGCTGGTTACGATTTGGTGGCACATCGATTGAGTATTTTCATTCATCTGGCCATCAGTGGCGTATCTAGATGTCTTGAAATTGGGCCGGGGGCGAAATTTTGTTTTCCTGGACGTTTGAGGCAGTGGAGATTGGTGGCGCTATAGATTCAAAATATCTAGAGTTCCTATAAATATCACCTTCCTGATTCGGCAGTAAATTATGAATATTTATTGTACTTTTCTTATTGTCAGAGCGGTTTCTATACAGAAAGTGCTGATGACATGTGATGCGATAGCCGACATGGCGAGGATGAAGAGTGTTGTACACGGTCGGCACTAGATTCCATCCCTCAAAATGACATGACGTCACATGTCGTGTATCTTCGGTTGTTTTCACAAAAGTTGTTTCTCCGATCATCTCCGACCAGACTGGCTCTTCAATGGAATGGATCATGGATTCACAAGCATGGCAGGTGATACTGATAGTAGTGCACATGGCCGAACAAATAAGGCTCAAAAATCAAGTATTTGGGCTATGTCGAATCAGTGGAAGCAGCATTGGATTTAATAACGATTAATTAGAGACCACAACCAAATGTTCGTGTGTCAAGTCAGTTATAAAGACTTCGGCTTTGGAGGTAGGCCCTCCCCTCCCCTTCCTATCCAAGGCTAGCCTAGGCTAGGCCTAGCCCTAGAGGCCTTCTGTTCCTGTATGGATTGAAGCGATGTACATTAGTTGACTGAGAACATTGCTTTTATGCAGATGTATAAGACATAACGAATATTTTATTAGTTCAACCTTTTATTTATGAAGTATGGCAAGCAATGCGCTGTAGTAGATTGCGTGAAAGTTGTTTTAATGCAATATTATAATCTTGGTGCTACTGTATATCAAGAAACATCAACAAATATTTTATTATTTCATCCTTTTTTTCATAAGGTATGGGCAAGCAATGTTTTTATGCAATAATATTTTTTATAAAAAGAAACCTTGGTGTTACTGTATATCCAAAAACATAAATATTTTATTTGTGAGTTCAACCTTTTTAATGCATAATACAGTATAACTATGAAAGCTGTTACTGTATATCAATACCTTTAACAAATACCTCATTACACAGTTCCACTTTTTATAATGTATAATATACAATGTACTGCAGTGCAATTAGTAGTGTTAACATTTTTTGTTTTTCTTTGTGTATATTTATGGAAATCTTGGTTTTACTGTACATTAAAAAACATTAAAAAAAATATTTCATTAGTTCAAACATTAATCATATGGTTTATTTATGCAATGCACTGTATTAGAGTATTGTATGTGAAAGTTGATTTTATGCAATGTCATAACCTTTGTGCTACTTTATATCAAAAACATAACAAAATGTGTGCTTCATCAGTACACTTGCAGTAGTAGTAGCAGATTGAATGTTGTTTTCTAGCAATAATACCAGACTTTTTTGTGACAACCTTAGTTGTACAATATATATATGCTCCCCATACAGGGAATTTATTCATCAAACTCCAGGCCTCCGGCCCCTTGTAAAACAAAATTATTACAAATTAAATAAGCGTGCTGTGACAATACCGTACTTTAAATAAATTTCATTAATACACCCGTGTTTCTTTGTTTTCCTTTCTCTTAAATGCATGATAAATAAATAAACATACTTTTCTAATTATATTACTGTTTTTTGATGACATAATTTGATAAAATTTGATAAAATATATTAAGATACCATAACAAATATTTTATCACAGAGTTTAAAAATTATATTCATAATTCATAATATAGAGATACATACAATATACAGTATTGTAGTATGCATTAAATTATAATCTTGCAATATCATACCCGGTTCATGAAAACCTTTGTGCTATAGGAGATACCATAACAAATCAGTCAGTCTAAATACTTTGTTCAGTAATAAAAGACTTGATGAAATAAAAATCATTTTGGTCATTTCAGTTATGTCTTGTTCTGTGTTACCTCCAGGTACTTCAGTTTTAATAATTTTAATGTAATTTTGGTGGATAGACCAGTGTCCACCTTCCAAATAAGAAACCCTACTTCCACCGTCCCCAGATGTTGCCAGTTTAAGACTTGTATACAGACTTAAAACATAAAAGTATATACAGGCTTTACATTCTCAAAATATATGCAATTTAGTAAATATTACTGTACAATATATAAAGCATAAACAATTGAACAATTAAAATGTATTCAAAAGCACACAAACTCAACATACTAGAGGCCAGCAGGTTTACTGTATTTAGAATTTTAAGATGACTATAAATGCAATTGCATAAATGATTTATACATAAGGAAGATTAATACATTTAATATACTGTATTAAAAACTTTCTGTTGATATTGTGTGCAGTGTTTAGGATTTAAATCAATCATGATAATGTTAAATGGAAATATTATTTATTTAAACAATTCTTATAAGGAAGCTTAATACTGTATATTTAATATATAATAATTAAAAACAATGTTTTTATTAATATTTACAAATGATTTACAGTAGGCCTATTTAAATTCTTTATAAAAACCATATTTATTATAATAAATTACATTATCAAAAGTTGCTGTATAAAACACAAACACAAAACAATTGAATACAAAATATAGGCCTAGGTGTACATACAGGTAACAAACCACATATAACAGTTATCCACTATAACATTCAACAGATTAAAAATATTAACTGCATAAGCCTAGGCCTAGATCAAAATGACAAACACTACACGTATCGTCTTTCTTAACCTGTCAAAGTGCCGTCGCTTCGGAAACCGCTCGGGTGCTGCCTCCGAAGATAGGCGAATGTATAGTGTGACGTCATGTCGTTTTGAGGGATGGAATCTAGTGCCGACCGTTTGACACCACAGATTTAGCTCTCCTTTTATTATAATTCTAAACAAATAGGCCTTTGAAATGAATAAGGATTAGGCTATAATTACAAAATAATACTGTATACAGTTAGGTCTAGGTCCAGGCTGTATTTTTTAGGAATGTATCTCAGTCACGCAAAATATAAATACTTATAAGTTCAAGTAGGCCTTACGAAATGTATTAAATTTAGGCCTATTTGACGTATGTAGTAAATTACAGTATGAATAAGCACTGTAATATAAATCTAATAATTATGACAATGACAATAATTAAATAATACCAATGGTGACGATAATGATGATGATGATGATGGCGACCTATATTATCAGTATCAACATTGCTAATATAAGGTAATGGGACTTGTTTTCTAAGGCATCAACATCAGGAAGGTGATATTTTGAATCTATAGCGCCACCAATCTCCATTGCCTCAAACGTCCAGGAAAAAAAAATCGCGTCTGGCAGCATGCCTTGCGAAATTGTTGTTTTCTAGACGCCCGAAAATGACATCTGAGGCGTTTTAGCGATCAATTATTTTTTCTTTGCCTTTCTTCTTTTTTTTCTCTCTTTTTTTTTTTACTTTTCAAAAGGAGGGCTGGCAGGGCCCCCTCTAAATTCGCCCTGCCCTTTGCAATTAGTTACTGTATTCGATACATTTTGTTCGTCGACCATTGCTGCCTAAACGGCGTTCCATAACAGGTGGTGATGCGTGAAAGAAGTACTGGAAGAAGAGGCTACAGTTCATAACGGATGTGGGCAGAACCATAGAGACGACGAACACATAGTCAGTCACAGGTAAGGACGTTCGCTGTATTGATTTAGGCGTACACTAGTTAATAATTACTTTTTATAACAGTCCTAGTTTAGTTAGGCCATTGTGGTGGTGATGGAGCTAGCGCATGACTTGAATGGAGTCAAAACACCTTTGGTACTTGTGCATATAAGCTTGCAAATATAAATAATTTTTTCATTCCTGATGATGACATAATTAATGTCGAAATATTGAATCCCGACACGATGGCGTGCATTTCGATACCTGGAGTATGTATTATACTATCTTATAAGAATATATCATTGAATATTTACATATTATTCACACACACACAAACACCACACACACGCACACCCAAACACTATTCTCTTATACACATCT
>NW_022695742.1:7443-11556 GCF_011630105.1 Anneissia japonica | reverse complement strand
ATATATGTGTGTGTGTGTGTGGGGGTGGGTGCTTGTGTGTGTGTTAGTATGTATTGTTTTACTCTTTGATGTAGATTTAAAAAAAGTTTATTATAATAATGCCCTACGTTTATTTACTGCGACAACCGTGGCACTGTAGTGTGAGTTTTATGTATGTATCCAATGGCGTACCGTCCTTTGACGAGTATCTTAAAAACGCTATACATAGTTTCAGGAACCGTGTGAAAATCAGCTCTAAATCATTTTAGCCATTAAGTATTATGCTCTTTCCAATTCTAAAATGTATCATCAGTGCAACATTGTTGTACATTAAGATGATTTCCTGATCTGATTCAGTCTATTTTTCACTTTCTCTTGTTGTGGCGAGTCAGATTTTCTTCTTCTCGATTTTTTTATATATATATATATATATATAAGACAAAAATGAGAGGTTCAATTCTAATTAGACAATTTTATCTGAAGAGTGTTGCATCTTATGTGTGTGTAGCACGAAACTAAATATTAATAAATATGTCTAATCAAACCTACTGTTGAACCTCTCGTTTGTTTTGTTTTTTTAATTCGCTCTGGTTTCATTACCATTGAGCACTCTGCTGGTGATATTTCAACCAGCAGAGTTTACATTTACTTTTTAGCTGTTGCTTATCATTTTAGTAGCTCTACCGAGATCCAGCCATTGTTTAAATTCTACGTACCAAATCAGTGGTTGTCAAACCATGGACCTATTATCAAAGGCAAACATTTCTTAACCAAATATTTTGAAGCTGAGTAGACACCGGATTACAGTAACTCTATTGAAAAATATAAACGTCAATAGCTGGCTTTCCACTTCAATGAATGTCCTTAAATACAAAGAAAAAAATTAAATCGAAACGGAATTCTGCGCAATTTTGTAGGCTTTTATTGTGTGATATGCAATGGCAAGCAGCAATTAAAATTTAGTTTCTCATCCATTTTATTCGTCATGCAAAGCATATGCACTGATATGAAATATTTGTGGGATTCCGGGGCCCTCTTAAATACTGTATGAAATAACGTGATTCTTTTATCAGCGAAGTCTCTTTGTGAGACTTAGGTAGGAGTGGAGTTGATTACAGTCGTGAAAACCCTGAGATTAGAGGGCAAGCATCTTAACCACTAAGCTATTCAACTCCACTCCCATTATTAACAACATGGTCATCGCTTTTATTGTTATTATTATAATCTTTATCATCATCATCGTCATCATCATCATCTTTTTATTTACTTATATGAAATCAAGTATATAAAATGCGTAAATTGTAACACTAAAATTATTGTAAAACGGAACGCTATACATAAAAGAACTAATAAAACAATCTCAAAAAGATACGTTCAGGAATTGCACATAAGCCTAATGGTCAGAAATTTAAATTGGGTGACATTTGGCACACAGTGACAACATGACAGCTAGCTGCAAATATTATTTCCATTTAATCTATTGTTCTAGAAATGGAAAGTGATTGGCCGTCCATCTGCTGCTAGGTACAACCTGCTCAATATAGGTGTGTTTTATTTTATTTTATTTATTAAACTTTATTTATCGAGGGTAACCCAAAACAATGGTTAGCTGACAATCATGGGGCCCTCGCGTAAAAAAAACAGCAAAATACAAAACAACGGCAAGGCAAAGTTAACAAGTTAATATAAAAATATATATAGATATAAATGGAAAAAATTATTTTAAAATGGTGACCTTCAGGGACAGTTCCGTATAGATTTTTCATTGGGTGTAAGATATTTCTTTAACATTTTTTAAAATAATATTACAGAAGATGCATTTCGAATTTCATATGGTAGAGAATTAAAAAAAAATGGAGCTTTGTAGATGAAACTGTCCCTGAAGGTCTCAGTTTTGGGGAATGGAGTTATAAAACACCCCTGGGTAGCATTGCGGGTACGTCTGGTGGGAAGTCTGACACGGATGTTGAGCTAAATAGTCCGTGGCGAGA
This sequence comes from Anneissia japonica, assembly GCF_011630105.1. NCBI lineage: Eukaryota > Metazoa > Echinodermata > Crinoidea > Comatulida > Comatulidae > Anneissia > Anneissia japonica. The sequence goes on along the minus strand of NW_022695742.1, from coordinate 9,586 downwards.
CCGTTGGCAGATCTGAAAGCCAGACAGCCCAGTTGAAAATTGACGATCTTTCACTGTATGTAGGTTGAGGGTGTTGTAAATGTTGTTTCGTGGGGTGAGTGGATGAGCGTTAAGAATAATGCGAAAAGCTTTGTTTTGCATGACTTGTATTCGGTCAATATTGGTTTCCGACCTGGCTCCCCACACACTACAACAAGAATCAATATGTGGTCGAATTATCGTGTTGTAAATGAGCGTTGATGTATGCTTATCTATGAAAGGTCGTGCGCGTGCTAATATTGATATTGCAAAACTGAGTTTAGAGTGAGTGGAAAAATTTAATTATGATCGATGTAAATACCTAAATGTTTGTGTTTTGAAGTTTGTGTAAGATGGGGGTGCCATTGTATGTAAGATGAATGTTGTTGTGCTTAAGTTTTCTGTGTGTTCCAATGAGCATTGATGATGTCTTTTTAAAGTTCATTGTTTTCTCTTATCCAATTGATTGTGAATATGTGAGAGATCTTGGTTAAGTTTGCTTTCGATAGTATGAGGTGATAATGATGAGTAGTATATTAATGTGTCATCTGCGTACATGTCAATTGTAGAATGTTTAATAGAAAGTGGGAGATCATTTATGACTAATGTAAAGAGGAGGGGTCCAATGAGAGAGCCTTGTGGAATCCCCATTGAAACTCTATTAGCAGTAGAAATTAATTATTCGATTTTGACACACTGAGAGCGGTTTGAAAGATAGGATTTGATTAATTGAGAAGATGAGTGGGAGATACCAAAGTTAGGGAGTTTATTGTAGTCGTATATTTAATAACAATGGCATTATTTTTAAAGCAGATGAGGGCCCAATGTGGTCAAGTTGTACATTTTTGCCATACAACACATGGCACAAAATTAATTGATCTGGCTCTCGTCGTAAGGACCTGTTTGTGGTAGGCCTACCTTTCGACAGAGTCACTGAAAAGTTGGCTTTATTAACAGATTACCATCTTTATATGGGCCTATATTATAGTAATCTTCAGCAAAAAAAATAATTCTATTGACATTTTTCATGTTTAAATTAATATAAATCCAGTTTTTCTTCGCATTTTAATGAATGAGTGGCTTATATTCTTGGGTGGGTTTTTAAATGTTAAATTCTATATTTTAAATAATATATTGTTTTATTAGTATTTCAAAATGTATGTTTTCTATGTATGTTACAAGTATAAACTGGCTGCTGGGTTCATTTATTACTGAACTAGAAATTTATTCACTTATAACTGTAAGTGAATAAATTTGTATGTTTCAGTAGTAACTGATTTGTCGTAGAGTATACGCATTTGAAGGGTCCGATGACGACCTCATTCCCATTTATGAACAAAATAATATTTAGCAGAATAGAGCTAGTAGTAGCAGCAGCATTAGCAGTAGTAGTAGCAGCTGTTGTTGTTAATGATGACGACGACGATGATCATCATGATTTTGTTTTATAAACATTTTTTAGACTCTCAAATTTGTATTTTTATTCAACTTTATGTAGGCCGAAGATGGGCATTTTCCGCCGACATCGTATACGGTACCTACTACTTGCTTGTGGAACAACTGCAGTTGTACTTTGGATAGCGTTAAATATAGAGATCACTAATGAAACAAATATGATGTAAGGTGCTTTGTTTGTTCGTTTTGTTTAATCTGATTCAGTATTATGTCCTCTTATACACATCTAGATGTGTATAAGAGACAGATATATATATATATATATATGCAAAATGTTGCAACGCGTCCCCCTATCTAATAAATGCCTACCGGTAACCAAAGGAATAGTATATCAGGCCACTGTCCTATGCCAAGATGACAACAACAAAATAGAAACTATGTCGGACTAGGGATGGTTATACCAATAACCCAACATAAACCATATACCAATAAGCATTTCATCAATTCTGGTATAACCTGCATTATGTGGGCACAATAATATTCTAATAAGTAAAAGTAAAGTAGCATTTATTGATTTTACGTAACTAGAGAATTCCACTCCTGTGGACTTCAACAGCTTAATTAATAATTCAATAAAAAGACGATGAGATGTCAACGACTTGGTAGACTTTGAACACAAATTTTATTCAAAACATGAATATTTCAACCCGTCCACGGGTCTTCTTCAGCA
>NW_022695742.1:1193-7320 GCF_011630105.1 Anneissia japonica | reverse complement strand
ATATATATATATATATATATATATATATACATATATAGGCCTATATCAAATAGAAAATTATACAGTGCTTAAATATAAAGGAGCATGATGTTGTAAATCGCATCAAACATAGTTCATCAACGAAAGTTACTTATAGTTTTACAAAATATAGGTCGCTAGTGGGAATCGTACCCGCAATCTCTCGCTATCTCGGCGAGCATCATACCGTTTTATACGACAGAAGCCCGTAGATATCATTACAGATCTAAGACCTGTAGTCTCTCTTCCTTCATACAATATGATTGCTCACACATAGTAGAGCCAATTTTTAAGCTACTGCACGTCATAGCTTACGGTATAGGTAGCAGTTGGTAAATCATTAAATAATATTAAAATAAAGTTGCTGCTTAGCACTGGGAACACAAATAATGTATAAATCAAATAGATAATAATACAGTGCTCAAATATAAAGGAACATGATGTTATAAATCGCATCAAACATAGTTCATTAACGAAAGTTCCTTATTATAGTTGTATGAAAAAGAGGTCTCTGGTGGGTATCGAACCCAGTTAATAATTGACACCATTATACTAAAGAAGTCCAAGGTTTACCGTTTGTACTGGACGTCTTATCACTCTGGGTTCACAGGGCCGTCGGGACCTTCTCTCAATTCTATTTTTAAATGTATATATACTGATACCTATAAATTATATTAATTTATTTTTAATGTTTAAATCACATTGTCTTTTACTGTTATATATTTAAATAAAAATCTATCATGCGCTTGTTTTTGCATTGCTATATATGTATATTTAGACATATTTTGGCAATACTTGATTGATTTGAAAAAAATGTTTAGACTCTATGGTGTTTAAATTGAAGATTTAAATTATTTTTTATTTCATCATCTCTATTGCAACCCCTAGTTAAATGTATATATGTATATATATAAAAAACATAAGATACATTAGGCTCTAGTAAAATATAAGAATAAAATAATAATTACAAGAATTCCCATTACAACAATAAATGAAAACAGTTGTGCAATCAATGAATACAATAATAACATTATAAAATTTTTTATCGAAAATCAAATCAATTCTACAGTATTAAAGTACAACACTATAAACAAATCGTTCTACAATTTAAAAATATATTAAAAATTACAAAAACAACTACAGTGTAAACGCCATTAACGTGTTGAATAAATAAAATAAAAATAATATATTTGGAAGCTGCAAGAGCTAACGATACATAAAATAAAATTTACAATTTATTTGTTAATGTTTACATCTCAATTCTCATCAATTGTTTTGACAGTGAAAGTAATTAATACCACAATACACATACATGAACCACTTGAAATACAATAAGTTAACGGTACGTTTGATTATGATAATATGTATATTACCCAGCAATGTATATTTTATCAGGTTGGTTCATCCAAGGTTGGTAGTGTAGTATTTGGATTGTGAATAGGTATAGATAGTAGGCCCTATTCGAAAAAAATAATATACGAAATTAATTTTCTTTTTAAATGATGTATTATTGTACTCCAGTGCATAAAGTTAATAATATTGATATGACTTAATGATAACAAATGAATTATATATTAGCAAGAAATTTATCATTTTAACGAAAACAATTCTGGATTTTATTATTTTTTCTCTTAGCGAGGATAAACAAACTAATCTACAACAAGGGAAATACGGCAGTAAATCTCAAGATTGGAAGAATAAATATCAACAAAGAATACCTACTATACCAAGCCAGAGTGGTGAACAACATATTCCCACCTTTCCACCAATTAAAAGTCAGGATGACGTATGTCAACCAAAACAACAAATACTCTTTCTCAAAACACATAAAACCGGAAGTTCAACTGTGACCTCCATCTTACAAGTGTATGGTTACTGGAGAAATCTCACATTCGCGGTTCCAAAAAGCGGTGCTCAGATTTTAAGTCGGTCGTTCTTCAGGGCGGGTCAAGTTCATCCTGGAAAGTATGATATGTTGGTGAACCACGCGAGGTATAACAGAGACGAAATGGAAAAAGTGATGAAACCGGGTGCAAAGTATATCACAATACTTAGAGACGTCACCACGCAGATTGAATCCAACTTCGGATACTTTGGGCTGTACTACTCGTTTGGACTTAAAAATAGTTCAAATCCTTTTAAAACATTTGCCGAGAATCCTTCATACTACTGGACAACGTACAAGCGAGCTAGTTTTCGTAGATATATGAAGAATCCTAATTTATTCGATTTAGGTTTGTCGGAAAAAGACCAGGAAAACATAACTGCGGTCGAGAGGTTAATTACAAAAATATCACAAGAATTCGATCTTGTTCTTATCCAAGAATATTTTAACGAATCTTTACTATTGCTTAAAAAACTTATGTGTTGGAAACTGGAAGATATATTGTATCTGTCGAAAGGAAAAAGGAGCTCCCGTATTCGTTTTGTCGTCGAACAACGCACGATACTTTCAATTCGAAGGTGGAGCTGGGCAGACGTATTATTATACGATCATTTTAATAAAACGTTATGGAAGAAAATAGAAGAATATGGACCATCTTTTAATGCGGATCTTGCAGAATTTGAATCAAAACTAAATGAAACGCTCTACAATTGTACTTTACCGAACGCACGGATCTATGATAATCGTCGAGAAACGGCGCTTAGAAAAAACCCGAAAGGATCACCAAAATGTGATGATATGCTGAGGAATGATCTTCATTTTACAAAAATGTTGCGTCGCATCCAATATGGCGAAAACATAGACGGCACAAAATTACCAAACAAAACGAGCCCTAAAAAATCATGATAGTAATATTTATAGTTACTTATTTATAATGGCTTGGAAAGATATTATCTTACTCTGTCATGTTATATTTGAAATAGAAAACTGTCTTTCAGAAGATTTCGGTACCTCTAGTCGGTACCTCTAGTCTAGTCAATATGTGACAAAATTCCACTCAACCCTAGCCTAACAGAAGTTGGGCCAGTGTTGGGCGGGAGGAGGTAGGGCCCCCGTCTTCGAGAACACCCCCCCCCCTTCTTCGTTCTGAGAGATAATTTCCCCCCCCCCTTCGGGCAAATCCTGTTGCCACCCCTGAAGGCAACTCGCGACGAGGTGCTCGGCTGCCACTGTCAATCCTCAGATGATGTGGGTCGTCAAGCACTCAGCGCGAGATCTGTCTCTTATACACATCTAGATGTGTATAAGAGACAGCGGTACTTGCGCCTGAAATGATTGGTTGAGCTGGTAACACATTCCATGGCGGCAGTGTCTAAAACCAACAAAAACAATAAAATAGGCCTTGAAATGTTGCCTCCCTTCTTTGACGAAAACAAATTCATTTTGTTGAAGTTTTGGAAAACAAAGAACACATACGGACCAACTGAAAACTTGACCTGCAGAGCAGACAAAAATAGCTGAAGTAGTTAATAACCAATTAATATCCTCAATTCCCTCCTTAACTGATCGCCGATCCCCCACGTAACCTTCTCCCCCACACTTACAGTAGTTGATTCATATTCACACGACACCAAATTTCAAACACCCTTATTTCATATGGTTCGTTTTGTACCAACGCGGGCGTACTTACAATTTCAGGCTGCTCAATTGATGGTGGTTCTGATGGTACAAATACAATAGGAGTCAGGAACCCAGCGCAAATCCCTTTCTTTAAACTTTCCGAAGTGTCTTCGATTGCAGCAGTACTCATATAGAATGTTTTGATTGGCATGTTACCATTATAATCCACACCTGTAGAGTAAACGAATGAAAAAAAAAAAAAAAACTGGATTTACAAATTGGAATCGGCATCATCGGTAACAACATCGTCATCATCATTTGTCGCTTTTATTCACGTCCGCGTCACCATGTGATCATCACCACCAACATCACCACGGTCATAGTTATCACTATCATCATCACCGCCCCAGGCCTCACAGGGGCGCAACCAGAGAGGGGTCAAGGGATCCTTTTCCTAGCCCCCCCCCCCACCTCAAATTAATCAAAATTTTAAAACATCCCGATTATAGTACAGTAGTAAATGAAAGTGAAACAAGGTATACTGTATAATAGGAAATGTTGTGAAATAAAAAAAAAAACATTTTGTTACAATCATGGTAACTCTCTGGCTACCCGTATTGAAGTAGCAAATGAAAACACCTAATTTAATACAGTATTATTTGGTATAGTTAGGGAAGAGTCCGACTCTCATCAGTCATTTTGATACCGCACCTCTCGTAAGCCACCGCCTCCCGTAAGCGACCGCTACAACTTCTTACTTTTGGATTTTCCTCTTGTCAACAAATACGATCAGATTGTCTTATAATTCGCACCGAAATTTAAATGCGGTGATGTTGCACCGTTAGCTGCGTCAAACTAATAATATTATAGGCTGAAGCAACACTAAAGAAAATAAATGCGATAATAAGGTAAATAGGCCTCGCTTTCTCAAGTCCAAGAAGATGCTTGCAGTAGTTAATAGAACTCACCTACGTTTAAGACCTATTAAAGAATAGGCCTTCTTCGGAGGCTCATGATTATAAAATCATTATCCTTTGTTGGTGGAACCAGGGAAGAGTGAAATCTCCACCAAATTTATTTTCTTGTTTACACATTGCGTTCGGGCTGATTTTATTTTGTTAGAGGTTTATAGAAACTAATGTGGTGAAAACTCTTAACTCTACCTCGTAAAATAACGCAAATTTTCCAGGCTCTTCGACCCCAGGCCCCGACCGGGGGCCCTTCTCAGCCCCTGTCCCCATTCTAGTTGCTCGCTGCGCTCGCAAGGCTTTACCCTCTCAAATTGTACCTTGCTGCTCTCCTGGACCCATCATCATAACTGCTGTCGTTATTGAAATCACCATAATCCTTATTGTTACCATTGTAGCCTAATCATCACATTGATCATAGACTTCATCACCACACTATCATCTTCTTTAGCATCGTCATCCTCATCATCGCCAACATAACATAACCATCATCATCATCACTACAATCCCCTGCATCATTATTATCATCATCATTTTATAATGATAATTAGTGTTGATAGTTTTCATCATATCTATATCATTATACCTACCAGACAAGCACCCGTCAAACCCTGTTAAACCGTCCAATCCAAAGCCCGTAAGATTCGACTCAATTCCGCCCACTACAAACAAATCACGTGACATAAACTGGATATCACTACCAGCAGGTGATATATCCTTATAGGCGGACTCTTTATTATCCACCTAAAATGAAACAAAATCATGTTTAATCCTCTATTCTACCAGTAGCAGATCTAGAGGTGATGAAAGGGGGCATCCCCCTCCTTTTCCCGGTGACAACAAAAAAATCTCTAGCCTAAATGTAGGTTTGTTTACGTAAAGCTTAATGTATTGCTTATAAATTATATGGCTAAAAACTGTTGAACTTCTGCAGCCCCTTGCATCTACACAATAAGGGGTACACCTTGGTGATAGGAAATTGTTCCTCCGTCGTCTGCTGAACCCCCTCCTCTGCATGATTGTACTTTTTATGTTTTTGGAGGAAATAAATATATTATTATTAAGTAATCGTATTACTAAAATAAACCTGGTCAACAAATGATAAATATACTGTACAACAAAAAATAAATGATTTACTCACAGACATCATTATTCGGTTTCCATAGCGACGTAATATAATCAAATGACGATAACCGTCATTGTAAGAGTCAAGTTCTTGTACAGTATCTATAAATCGATATTTCGTGAAAATGATCAACTTCCTAATTACAGAATGCTGCAATCATACCTTTAGGGTGGATTAATACAAGTCATGACTTTTTTTTTTATTGCAAGCAAACAAAGAGAAATTGTTGGCATTTGATTTCATGCTTGTTATTTTTATGTTGAAATAAATCAATTTGTTCACCTATCCATTTATTAATTTGACTGTCTACCTAGACCTATGGTATTTTTCATAACCTATAAAACAGTTGAGTTAATTATACTTAATTGTATTATTAGTCAGTTCAATGTATTTGCATGCTTCATCACTTTGATGTTGATGTAAAAATGTTATCAAATTTTAATAGGCCTACTCTAACAATAAGGGACTTCGCCAGCGTGGGAGGGGTAGCCTCCCCCCCCCCCTTGTCAG
>NW_022695742.1:0-1175 GCF_011630105.1 Anneissia japonica | reverse complement strand
GGGAGAGCTGCCCCCACCCACCGTCGGGGAGAAGAAAAAAAAACAATTTGTCAGGGAGAAAAAAATATATAGGCCTATGTATTTCTACATATTTACTAGACTCTAAAATCGGTCAAATAAGCCTTTGAATCCCTTAATTGGGGTTTCCCCCCTGAACCACTTTTGAAGGATTTTGAGCGACGTCCGACCAGCCCACTTTGCTCTTGTCGGGGTATCCCCCCCCCCTTTCGGGCAAATCCTGTTGCCACCCCTGAAGGCAACTCGCGACGAGGCGCTCGGCTGCCACTGTCAATCCTCAGATGATGTGGGTCGTCAAGCACTCAGCGCGAGATACGGTAGTGGAAGATGGATTCGTCAACCAAACGCAGCGTGTGTGCCCGGTTTTGTGTTTATGACAATGAAATTGACTTACATTCGTTGTTTCCTATATTAACTTTAGCTACAACATTTCCCACTTCTGTTAAGTATACAACAATATATTCTTGTTGAGCAACATCACGAGCGCTGCGGACGTAGGCCATTACACCGGATCCTCCATTTGTGCTAAACGATATCAAGAAATAATCAACTTCAAGGCTGGCTGTGTCAGGAGTAGATGGCTGATTTAGCTTAGCTAGGATTCCTGTTGAATCATGAAAAAATGCTCCGATTTCTGCAAAAAAAAAAATTTAAAAAATAAAAACCAAACTAATTTAAATCTGTCAACGGGACGATATCCGTATAATTATCAGTTTTGAAGTTTTACATTCCTAGTAACTTATTGATTATTTTTAATATTAGTACAAAGGTTCAGACCGGTCCGACAACCCCAGAATGCCCTAGGCCCCTTGTTTACGGCTACGTTTACGTAGGTACATCCTGCAATGGAATTCATGATCCAATCTACTCGTCTCGAAAGATGTACTGGGTTTATAATCCTTATCGGAGAAGACATGTTCTACCACCAGAACCATAGGCTATCGTGCCGCTCGAATTAGCGCTGATATTACGGTTGCTGTAATTGCAGCGCCCCTGCCTCAAGCCCGTGGCCAGGGGGTTCGTGGGGTTTGAAAGAACCCCCATTTTTCAGAAATGCCCTTTTAAATTTTGTTTTTTAAAAGTATTATTTACATGGAAGTCAAAATATTTGAAATTTTTTATTGCCATTTCGGACATCTGAGGTGTTATATTATTTA
>NW_022695741.1:0-650 GCF_011630105.1 Anneissia japonica | reverse complement strand
GGAAGTGTGTTTTAATGACGTTCTTCAAAATTCTAATTTTCTTATTGTAACATAAAAAAAAAAATCAGCTCACGGGTCCTGAAAATTTAGGTCTAGAATTTTTTTCCCTTTTTTTTTGTTGGCCAAGGGAGGGGTCAGGACCCATTACCCCCTCCCCCAGATCCGCCAATGTGAATCGCGAGAAAATTTAACTCGGTTGGGGACTGGATAAACATTCTCTTTCCCATCCTTCGCCTCCTTCCCTCTTTCATTTCTTGCATTTCTTTCCAATCATACAAAAATCTCCAGACATTATATATTTTTTGCCAAAAAGTGGGGGGAGGGTCCCCCGGTTCCGCTGATTTCTTTCCAATCATACAAAAACCTCCAGACATTATATATTTTTTGCCAAAAAGTGGAAGGTCTCCCCCTCCCCCGGTTCTGCCGGCCCGTTAAACACTGTGGGTGAAAGTTTTTTGCCAAAAAAATAGGGGGAGGGGCGTACGCCCCTCACATCTAATCCCCATTCTAATATTTAACAAAGGGCCCAGAAATCAATTAAGGCAATCAGCTGTTGAATGTATAGGTCTCAAGTCACTCACCGTAACCCCCAATGGAAATAAATCGTAAAAAGTCCATATATTCGTAACAATGATCATATGTTTCATTCG
>NW_022695740.1:0-971 GCF_011630105.1 Anneissia japonica | reverse complement strand
CGGTCACGTGGGTTTCGCCGTTGCTGCCCAGCATGTACACACCTTCGCAGAAATTCGTTCCGTTCTCCACCGGGAAGGGCTTTGCCAAAGTCGGAATCCCGTCCGTCGTAGAGAAGATTTGGTTGTTTCGTATGTGGTATGCGTATCTCGTCCTGACTCCCGGAGACGGAGTCGGAGTTACCGACTTGATTTTTTCGTTCTCGAAATTCGATACGAGCAACCTCATCTCGTCGTTCGCGATTGAGATTCTTAAGCGGAATCCTTCACTCTCTACGTACTTGAATATTTTTCCGTCGTCCGTGTTCGTTCTCGTGTAATAGAAGCTAACGTCCAGGGTGGGCCGACAGGTCGACGTAGGGACGCTGAATGTGAAACAGGTGTCGTTTCGTATATCGGCTACAGCGTTATCGTTCGCTTCGATCATCGTCGGGCATTCCAGAATGGCTGAGGAATCCAGCATCCATTCGTTCACGGTGAAGGTATCGATCACTCCGTTTGCCGAACGGTCCGCTCGTCCGAAGAAGAACATTCCGTCGGGGTGATCGTCGACGACGAACTCAGCCGGCATCACCGCGTGCGCTATACCTGAAGAGTCGGAATTCAAATTCATCGAGCGGTCGGCCAGACGAATGGTGTATCTTTCCGTGACGTTCGGCGCTACCGAGTAAGGACACCTCAAACTTGCGAACGTTCCTCCTTCGGTTTTGGATGTCGTCAACAGTGTCATCCTTCCACCCCATATAGCCACGTGCAAGTCGAAGTTCGATCCTTCGTACAGCAGAACGTGGCCGTCGTTTGGGTCCGAGCGCGTGTACGAGAACGTCACTTCTATCAATGGAAGCGGCGTCGCTTCGTCTTGCGGAACAACGAAGTAGGAACACGCGCCCGATCCGATTCTGATCTTTTTATTATCTGGTTTCGCGTTGCAAGGTGCCAGACCGGTGGGTTGTACCGGTCGACCGTTCACCTCC
>NW_022695739.1:0-749 GCF_011630105.1 Anneissia japonica | reverse complement strand
ATCACATGAGACTTAATGATGGTATTTAAAACTTAATACAATGCAATTCAATATACATTCCCATAACGAGAACATCAAGTTGTTAATGTCTCAAGCCGAATTTAATTCGGCGAGATAAAATCGTACCAGACTGTCTTTTACTCAAGTTCAAAATTTAATAGATTAAGATTTACTGTAGCTTATTTATTTAGACTTTGATATGTTAAGGAAACTGATTTATACAAAATTAAATCAATCTAATTAAAACCACTGTGGAAATGTCATTAATTATACTACGGGTTAACGTTGATTAATATGATTAAAATTTTAAGAATCATAAATATATCGAGGTCGGAGTAAAATAAATCCCTACAAATTGGACATATACATAGACCTATACTGATCTGATTGGGAACAGGATAGGGAAAGCAATATTTCACGGGCCAGATAGGGAATTTAACATACTGTATGGAGCCGGGGCGGATTCAGGAATATTGACAGGGTCCACCCACCTCAGCCGACCCCACCTGGCTGGGGTTGAGGAAAAGAAATTTTATGATTATGGCACCTCTATAGCCGGAAATGGCACTCGCAGGCTTAAACGGGAATAAAGATAATTCAGTGAAACCTATATAGAGAGAGAAGATGAGTTTTGTACGTGGCGAGTTATTGAAAAAACTCCAAAATTACTCAAAAAGCTTATAGGACTAAGTACAGTTAGAAGGCCTTGCTTGTACGACAAATTAGAGGCAGTCCTAATTGGGAACTGC
>NW_022695738.1:0-758 GCF_011630105.1 Anneissia japonica | reverse complement strand
GCGTGCTCTGAGCCGCATGTCGGTCTGCAGACCGAACTTCAGATTGAACAGTTCCAACACCGAGGCTAACCTGTCCCAGGTCAATATGAGCATCCTCTCGCAGTGCCAATCGTCCTCGTCGAAACGTCGAGGGTAGAGGCCCAATTCGATCAGGCGAGACGTCTCCATAACCAAATGCCTTAGCATGCCGTAATTCGCCCTCAGCTTGTAACGACCAAACCTGGCCTCGAAACCCTCGGTTTTCTTGGACACGTTGACGACGTCGCTGGGAGGGACGTCGAACGTGGTGACTCGCGTGTCTATCGAGTAGCACACCTCCTTCTCGTTCATGGCAATGAACGTTGCGCTGTCGCACACGTTCACAGCCTCTCTGACTCCGTGGCGGGTGGTTCCTGTGTTGGGATCTATCATCTTCTCTGTGCGTTCGGACCTGGTGCACCCGGAGTCGAGTTCCTCCTTCATGATCGCCGCCTCCTGACTGCTCTCGACGGCCAGAGGGTTCTTGTCGTTTTTGGAACCGGTCGACGGAGGAACGAACTCGTTCATGAACCTCATCTTTTTCGAGTTCCTGTACTTGCTCGCATTCTCGACGAGCACCGCTTTCTGCGTCCTGTACGTCACGTCGTCCGAATAGGCGTTGCACACGACGCCCTTCGCTGCCACCATCCCCGAAGTCTTGCCGGTGCCCGGCGGCCCGACCAGTATGGCGTGCATGCTCATCGAACTATGCGGGCGAAGTTGGTTTATGCCAGAGAGCA
>NW_022695737.1:0-624 GCF_011630105.1 Anneissia japonica | reverse complement strand
GTTTTATTATTAATAGTTTTATTATTACTAATATAATTATTATTATTATTATCAATATTGTATCCCTGCATCCTTGTATAATTTTCTTTTTTCCCTATTTTTTGTTACTTTGAAAACTTTTGGTGGAGACCAGGCCAGCTAGGCTCGCCCTTAAATCCACCACTGTTAAAAAAAAATAAAAAATTTTTAGTTTTAATCAAAAAACACACATGTGTTTTACAACCATAATTAATGCATAGAGTAATCTATGTACAAAAATAAATGAAAATGAATGAATGAAAATATGAATATATAAATGAATGTATAAAAATGAATGATTAAAAATGAATGAATAAATAAAATCGAATGAATAAATGAATGAATGAATGAATGAAAGAATGCATGAATAAATTAATAGATGAATGAATATGTAATTGAGTGGGTGAATAAATGAATGAATTAAAGAAAGAAGGAATGAGTGAAAAAATGAGTGAGAGTAAATGAGTGAGAGAATGAGTGAGTAAATGGATGAAAGAATGGATGGAATATTACTATTATTATTATTAATTATTATTATTATTATTATTATTATTATTATTATTATTATTATTATTATTGTATCCTTTTATGCTTGTATAATTTCCC
>NW_022695736.1:0-1296 GCF_011630105.1 Anneissia japonica | reverse complement strand
GAGATCGCTCCACCCGTCAGGTATCGGCACCCCCGTCGGGAAATCAAACCTGCCATGAAAATACTTGCACCAACCCTGGCATTTGAGCTATGACCACAAATCAATGAGCATACCATCACTGTCTGTTTTTGTAGTCTGAACGATGGTAGTTACGTCATTATTCACAAACTTGCAGTAGTAAACTCCGACGTTCCCACCAGCTACAGCTGGATGTGGTGTAAGATATCTAGTTTGACCAACAAGAACATTCCACGGTATACCTGAAAGGCTGTCAGTGCTGTCTATTTGGTATGATCTACCGTAACTTAACATGTCACCAGAAACAATTGGAGGTGTGTAGCACTGGAATCCCAAGCCATTCTTTGCGTTGCTAGGCTGCCAATTCAAAAGTGTTACATAGCTTTGGCTTCCTTAGAAGGTATAAATAACAACAATTGTTTTAATTCATGGTAATGATAATGATGATGATTATTATAACGATGATGACTATTATAACAATAATAAAAGCATTATAATATTACAGTGTTGAAAAGCATAATGTGAACATTATTGATAACAATAATAACAATTATAGGCCAATACAATAATTACTATTAATTACAATAATGATGATTAACTTTAATAATAAATATAAAATTGGTGAGGAAAAGTAATTTAAATTGACTATACTTTATAATCCTATTTGAGTAAATTACAATAAGGCCCTTAGCAACCATATAGAATTTGATGATTTCATTATTTAAATGTTATTGAATTGTGATTGAGATTGATAATAATTGAGTTTGATGATATTGATGAATTGACTAAATGCTTAATTGATTGATTATATACATAGGCCTATATATATATATATATATATATATATATATATAAATTATGATGATTCAGAATTGTTATGATAATGATAATGATTATTGTAATATATTGTAAAACATCATATAATGTATAAAGTTGGTAAGTGAGGAAAAGTTTGTTAAAGTGACTATACTTTATGAGTCTTATTTGAGTAAATGACAATTACAACTAGGCACTTAGGAAAATACAAAAATTGATGTTTAAATTTGATAATAGGGTAAATTATTGACTGATTATATATATAAATTGTTATATATATATATATATATATATATATATATATATATAGGCCTATATATATTCCGCAATGGTTTCTTGTGTGACTTGGTTGTTGTTTTGTTTTGTTGTTTTGTGCCCTATGGCGGTATATGAAAATAGATTTTGAATCTGTTCAACCATAAAAGCTCCGTGGTCTAATGGTTATGACGCTCGCCTTGACAG
>NW_022695735.1:0-838 GCF_011630105.1 Anneissia japonica | reverse complement strand
CTTTCAAACTTGAATCTGTCTTGCAGTAATGCTGTAAATATATATAAATAAATCTGAATCTGAGAATATGAAAAAATAGCCACATATCATTTATCTATTTGTTTATATAATAAATGTTTAACATACCGATACCCAACAGCCCCATAAGCCAGTGAATGAGTAGTACGACATATCACATTGGAAGGAAAACTTCGTTTTGCATGTTCCTCAACTGACCTGAAAGTGTAATGTTTTAAAGTACTTTATTAAATTAATTAATTAATTAAAGTATTAAAGTAATTTTATCAACCTATTTGTTTATTATTTGTATACCTAATGCAAATAGTTCTATAGACGTGCTTATTGATTTGCTTGATTATACTGGACAGCATATTTACATTTGAAAGTAAATAAAAATAGAAGGAGAAAAGGAACTTACTTATTGAAGGCCACGTAGAGGAAAGACATATTTGGATTTCGCAATGTGAAATTAATTAAAGTAGATGTCTTCCCTGTGCCTGAGAAAATAAATAACATCATAATCATTGATCCTATCATCAAGTTTAACATAATTATTGGGTTTTGTTGAATAGACTGTTTTATCAACATACAAAGAGTACCATAGTTTATTGAGTATAAGGGATAACCATATTGAAAGTCACATTTCCAACACTGCATGCCCAATTAAAAACCAATCTTTAATCTTTTATGAAAGTATTTGTATCTTTCATATTTTAATGGAAGTATTTGTAAGTCATCTGAGCCACTCATCATACCCTGGACCATACCATCGTAATGTAGGGGATAGGATTATACCCAAATTGGGAGAAATAATTTTTTTAGAGATCTACAGTGGCTG
>NW_022695734.1:0-772 GCF_011630105.1 Anneissia japonica | reverse complement strand
TTTATACAAGTACCTATGATTTGCCCATTTATGAATGTGAAACCTTCTTATAATAATGTACAGATCACCAGCAATGGCCAAACTTGTTGAGACGAACAATAAGCAAAGAGCCCTGTATTTCCTCTCAACAGTGTTTATCTTTTACAATACCATATATACTTGCGTATAAGATAAGACTTAAAATAGAAAATTACGGTCAAAAAACGGGGTCGTCTTTATACGCACGAAAAACAAATTTTAGATTTTTAAAATCATGTTGGTCTTTTGTCTTTTAACATGCAAATTTAATACTGCAATGAAGCTACTAAAATGTTAGTAGGCCTATGAATGAACTAATTTTTAAATACGGGGAAGTAAGCTTTTGATGAACATTTAAAATCCTATAAAATGCAGCAAAATGTATGAATTCCGACGGTGAAACTTATATGCCCGATGTACGAAAATTGTCTTATACACGGGTCGCCTTATATGCGAGTATATACGGTACTTATATGACATCATGGTGAAACTTATATGCCCGATGTACGAAAATTGTCTTATACACGGGTCGCCTTATATGCGAGTATATACGGTACTTATATGACATCATGTCCATATTTGGGTAACTTACACAAATTCCCGATGTACGAAAATTGTCTTATACACGGGTCGCCTTATATGCGAGTATATACGGTACTTATATGACATCATGTCCATATTTGGGTAACTTACACAAATTCACATAAACTTTGATAGTTTTGATAGAGCTTAAATCGCTGTCCACCTATCAAAT
>NW_022695733.1:0-664 GCF_011630105.1 Anneissia japonica | reverse complement strand
ACTATTCAACTTTTATAAACGGCTGCATGATGAAGCGTTACATATCCTTTGGTTAATTTACCTAACCCGATTTCTTATATATGAGGCATACTAATGATTTTATAAAATTTTAGATGGCAATATCAAATAAGCCAAAACGTTCCCTGATTTTCCAGTTTAGTCCGACTTAACGGTGACTTTTTACGTCACACACACATTCAACATGGCGCGGTTGCTAAATGAACGTATTCAAAGAATTGATAGAATAAATTATAGAGAAGTCCATGTTCTTAGGGATCGTACGAATCCGTTTGTGGTATACACAGACAGAGAATTTATCGACCGATACAGGTTGACCAAGGAAGTAGTTTTCGACCAACTGAGACTTATCGAGGTTGATTTTAATAATGATTCGAGAGGAGGAGGTAGGGCAGGAATCGTCCCTCCATTGTTACAGGTGTGTGTTGCTTTGAGATTTTTTGCCACCGGATCTTTTCAAATATTACATGGTGATGCGAAAAAATTATCCCAGCCAACATTATCAAGAATCATTAAAAAGATCGCAGAATCAATCGCAAGTAGACACCGATTATGGATAAAATTTCCCAGGAATCAAGAAGTAGAAGAAGTAATGGATGGATTTAGGGAAATCGCCAACTTTCCCAACGTCATTGGGTGCATCGAC
>NW_022695732.1:0-754 GCF_011630105.1 Anneissia japonica | reverse complement strand
TTTTCATACACTAGTTGTCACATGAACCAAGTTGTTGATTGTGTCTGTTACTGGGGATTGTTGTTGAATCAGTGGTGGCCCCCATAGTAAAAAATTATTTATGCGAGTCAAGTGAAAATAATGAATAATAAAAATATAACAAATAATATGAGACACGACCCATTGTCTATATTAGAACACTTCTCATTGGGTGACAAAGTCGTAATTTTTCATTTTTGTCAAAAAATGTCTATAGTGGTGAATTATGGTTTAGGTTTTTTTTAGTTTCAAAAATTTCTATGTATGTGGAAAATGTAGTTGATTACCAAAGGTTACAATTTTTATTTAGAAGAATGCATGGTCTAGGAAGTGTACATTTTTTTATGGGGCAAGTTTCCAAGGGCGGGTTTTCTAGGGGCGAGTTGACTGCCAAAGAGTGTTGCCAAAGTGCGAGCCAGCGTGTTATTTCATCATGTGATGTTAAATAGACAATGTTAGCTATCAAGGAGCGACGTTTGTTTTTCATTGGGACCTTCGTCCCTTCAAGGCTAGGCCTATACCATCCTAGCTAGTTTACTAGGCCTAGAGTAGGACAAATGCTCATTTAAATAGCCTCATCATGGTTGGAATACATCGTGATAGGTGAAGCACCCTCGACCATGACAGCATGGTTGATTTCATGCAAAATTTCCAAAATATAAAATTTCACTTTCAAGAATGAGGATTTGAAATAAATTAGATGGTTACATTGCATACTCTTTGTTTCTTGCTTTAT
>NW_022695731.1:0-1130 GCF_011630105.1 Anneissia japonica | reverse complement strand
TGAAAGTCCAAAAAATATAAACACATTTAGGCGTGATTTCCATTTTCTTAGATTTTTATTTTAATTCTAAAATCAGAAAATTAACACAAAAGTGGTTCAACATTTGAAAACTTTCGTCATCTCCTCAACTTCGCATCTCATTAGTCGCTGCTCGATCCTTGCCCTACACACGTAGCACTTCGTGGTGAGGTGCGCACAAGTCTCGCACGACATCATGTGATTGCACGGTTTCGTCAGTATGGATACGGGAGCCTCGCAGCATATGCAACATGTGTTCTCCTCGGACAATTCCTCCCTAGGTATGCAGAGAATCTCGTCCATAGCTTCGCTCACTTTCTTATATTGTTCACGCCACTCGTTCACGTTCGACATACCTTTTCGGTATTCCATCAACGCCCTGATCGAGTTCATTACACTTTCCCCTTCCGCTCCTTCCTTCGTCTGGTAATGTTTGCATTTTCGCAAACGTATGTCGACGCGAGCAGCTTGCAAACACATATCCTTTACTTCACCGGTCACCCGATCGACACGATCTGCAAGACACGCCTTATGCGACTTACGTCCTCGTGTATTCAGCATTTTGTAATCTTCCAACTTACGTCTGCATTTAGATAAGGTTGCTGTCAGTTCGTCGGCACGACGAAGGACGAAGTCGGCGTATATCTGAAATTTCTCGATCGATTCCTTGTCCAGAGACAGTTCCAGACCAGATTCATTTCGTATGTCTACATGCATCGGTACACCATCCACCGTTATTGCAAGAATTGACACCATCTCTGTTGTCTCGATCGGATACTCGTGACATCCGAAAACATAATGATGAAATTGTGCGAGAATATATATATATATATCCTTTCGAGTCGTTACGTCATCTGTCTGCGAAACCGACCATCACGTCATCGGTTTCGAACGAAGGTGGAAGGCCAACGAGTCATGACGTCATGTGGGACCCGATCGCACACGTGAATATTATAAATTAGATGACGTTAAGGATTTCTGAGATTGTATGACCGATGACGTTATGGTCTCTCGATCGAAGCATATAAAAGAGATCGTCGCGAAGTGTACCTCAAACCGTACGAATGTCGGAATCTATCTGAAGCAACAATCAATCGCTTTGAGGCAGCAGC
>NW_022695730.1:0-1147 GCF_011630105.1 Anneissia japonica | reverse complement strand
GTTATATATATATACAGATTTGTAAAATAAAACTAATTATATTTCGCTTGCAGGAAAGCTCATATAATCTGATTTTACTTTAGGTAATTATAGCTTTGTATAATTTTAAAAACTTAACATCCATAAAATGAATAAAATGAATAAAAAGAATTCTTCAAGACAATATTCGCCGCATTTTACAACACATCTTTTCTTACTTGTGCTTTTACAGACTGTGTTTAATATACGGCACTTGGGTTTCAGTCGGCATTGTAAGCTTAGGCCTGCACTCATACACTCGTTCAACAGTAAGCATTCATGATTCATTACAGGATTTATTTATAAAGAATATTATTCTTTTTTTTTTAATGTGCTAGATTTCTTTTATAATCTTTATTCAGTCTTATATTCTTAACTAATTCAATACGTCCCTTCACCAGCCATCCATGCATCCATCATCCAATTATCTATCTTCATCCATTCATTTATCTAGGCCTATTTCTTTAATATATGAACAGGAATAATAGTGGAAACACATGTAATCTTTTAAAACACTAATATATTTATAAATATTTCTCTAGAGCTCGCACATTTAAAAGCGATAAAAGCGATACAATTATTGTACGTAAACCTAAAGAAGACGAAAGCAGGAGCACTTCCACGGTGTTTAAATATATAATTAGGTGCAAAGTGGCATCAGCTTGTAATTAGTGCATCTATTACTGTAAATCATCAAAAAAGGTAAATACAGTGTTCGAATATATCTGTTCAACCATGAAGCCTCCGTGGTGTAATGGTTGCGACGCTTGCCTTGACCACGAGAAGTCACATGTTCAAGCCCTGCTAGAGGCATTTAATTATTACACAGTTTCTTCATTCATTTATCTACAGGACTACATTCGTTGAGAGCTACCGTATGCTACGCGATGTATTATTATGTCCTTTTATCGAACACTGCATTTACCTTCCTTTGATGATTTATATGTAATTTAACGGTTTAACCTCCCTATTTTATATATATTGAAGGAAGTTAGCCGTTAACACTGGTGAATACATATAATATAAATCATCAAAGGTAGGCCTACATATATAGTTCGCTGAAAAGCTACAGGGTAGCCTACGATGTTCCATCATGTCCTTATTAAACACTGTATATGAATCTTTGATG
>NW_022695729.1:0-1289 GCF_011630105.1 Anneissia japonica | reverse complement strand
GCTTTTTTTTTTTTTTTCTATTTAGTTCTATTTACCTTAACGTCGACTCCGTCTTTTAGAAGAAAGCACCGGGATTAATCACACCAGTATTATTCACCACGCTGTTTTTGTGTATGCCTGATCACCATCATAATACACAGTATAATAAATTCAAGTACGATGTTTCAAATGAAAATTCATCGTAGCCATTATTAATTATTATCAATACGGTCCCGGCGTCATTCCTTGAATCGGGACGGTACGTACTACTTTACCGCTTGAGTTCACGATGTACACACATGACATGGGTCATATCATGTAAAGATAATTATTTGTCCCGAATTATAATTTGTATTTTTTAATGTAATATTAGAGATATGTCCCTGCATTCAACAATTATGTTGATATTTATTGCACTGTTATTTACTATCAACTACCGGTATTGCCCCGGCGTCACTAATTTTTTAATTGATTTAATATGCTGAATCATTAATAATGGTATATAGGCCTACCTATTATATATTTCTATAAATTAATCAACAAATGTCTCATTAATCACACTATCGTAAATAGGCCTTTTGAAGTATGAAGTATTATTAATTCTTTATAAAAGCATTATTCGAGCACCTTCATTATTATTATTATTATTATTATTAATATTATTATTATTATTATTATTATTAATATTATTATTATTATTATTATTATTATTATTATTATTATTATTATTTTATATAGGGCCCTATATTATTTATCAACATATTAACATTGACAACATGAATTAGCCTATATGGATAAAATTATGACAGAAAATAAACTTATAGTTTATAAGATTATTTTTTAAAACAGAATCAAATGCAGTACGGTAGATAAAATTTTTATTTAAAAGCAGGTTTTGCATGGACGTAATTTTATTTAATATGCTGATTATTATTATCTTAATCAAACTATCGTAAAATTGTTGTTATTATTATTATTATTATTATTATTATTATTGTTATTATTATTATTATTATTATTATTATTGTAGTTTTATGCATAGGCCTTACATGAATATATGCCTAGGCATAATATATAATGTATATATTTAATAATTTAATTATAATTATTAATTGTAAAACATGTATTATAATGTTAACAATAATATAGACTAAACCTAATCAATTATTGATACCTAATGTCATCTATCGATAAAAACATCGATTCGATTATTATTAACAGCAGCTTTTCGCACTGGCAGTGCCGATAGAAAACAGCAGCTTTTCGCACTGCGGCAGTGCCGATAGCCACTACCGAATTGGCTAGTTGAA
>NW_022695728.1:0-715 GCF_011630105.1 Anneissia japonica | reverse complement strand
CATCGATCATCATCAATCTTCAATCATCAATGCATAGTCCCTACGCAATTAATATTAACAAAATTAAACATCGTACGATGAGTATGTATCATCATCAATCATCAATCTTCAATCATCAAATCATTAATCATCAATCATCAAATCATCAATCAATCGTCAGTCATCATCAATCAATCGGCAGTCATCATCAATCATCATCAATTATCAATCATCAGTTATCAGTTATCAATCATTCATCATCCTAATCAATCATCAATTAGGCCTATCAATTATCAAATCATCAATCATCAAATCATCAATCAATCGTCAGTCATCATCAATCATCATCAGTTATCAATCATTAATCATCCTAATCAATCATCAGTTAGGCCTATCAATTATCAAATCATCGACCATCAAATCATCAATCAATCACCAATTGTCAGTCATCAATCATTGCCATTATTCGTCAATCATCATCAAACATCAATTATCAATTATCATCAATCATCAATTATCAATTATCTTCATCATCTTCATCATTAAAGCTATAGGCTACGGACAAACCTTAAAACTTCGGCTCTGTCGTTGACGCCATCCATCTCTCCCTCGAGATCCAAAAATATTTCAGTATCAAGTCTGGCGAATTTAGATCACAAATAGTTCATGTTAATTGTGTTAAAATTATGGTCATCACTGTCGGCATCACATTAATTTTTGCTCCCGTCTGGGGTGG
>NW_022695727.1:0-612 GCF_011630105.1 Anneissia japonica | reverse complement strand
TGACCCACTCTCCTCACAGTCGTTAGAATGGCGGAGGTTATTCAGTCAAATTACAAGTAGGCCTATCTTTTTTCAACTTTCAAACAACAATTTAAACAGTATAAAACATATCAGGTAGATCTTAAACCTGTTTTACATAGTCCTGTTAAACGTCCAAATTGCAAAAACTTAAACTACAATGATTATAAATAGATTATATATAAAACGTTGACAAAACAATTATATAAACCGTACACCTATCTCGAGTGCCTATTAAAGTATAAAACCTCTCGTTTTGGCTTTGTCTGCGATGACTACGCAAAAATGACCCCACTTTCCTTACAGTCGTTAGACTGGCCAAGGATATGCACTCATATTACTTTTTTTTTCTTTTTTCGATGAAATTTAAACTGGATAAACACATCAAGTATTTTAAAACCTGTTTTCATGGTCCTGTTAAACGTTACAATTACTGAAACTTAAACTATTAAAAATTAACTAAACCTCAAGAAAACAACAACAATAATAATAATATAATAATAATAATAAAATAATAATAATAATAATATTAATAATAATAATAATAATAATAATAATAATAATAATAATAATAATAATAATAATAATAATAAG
>NW_022695726.1:0-547 GCF_011630105.1 Anneissia japonica | reverse complement strand
AAAAAATCTAATCAGGGGAACATTGTTCATTATAAAGATAATTAATGGGTTAAAATCAAACGTTTTATTGCACAACTGCTCTGCTGGAAGCGTATAAATGCATGTCGTTGCCAAGTTGTTGCTAACGAAAAAATGTGAATTATAGGGTAATACGCCCGCGCGCGATCCAAAAGCGGGGAACACATAGGTTTGTCGCGTCAAAGGGATCTGTTGCCGAGTGATCTCCTTCTCAATAATACCTCCATGGTCTAATGTAGTGCAAAATATCATTAGGCCTTTGTAATCACCGCACGACGCGCGACTAACATGGCAACTAACACGCGCGTGGGTAAATCGTCACATACGCTGACGGTTTATGGTCTGGTTGCTATATGGTTTTTGTAACGTTCAGCGTGTAGGGACGCACGTGCGCCTAGAATGTCGATGCCAGAGTTATAACCTTTGATGTTCCGAGATGTGCGTCCTTCTGTTTAATTGCCTTGAACTGAGTCACTCGCGTCGACTAGTTAGGCATGACTAAATTTAAATAGTCCTCCCTAATAAAACG
>NW_022695725.1:0-584 GCF_011630105.1 Anneissia japonica | reverse complement strand
ATATATATATTAGAAATGAATAATGATTAGATTAAAGTATTTTTTGAAGGTTTGCATGGCGAAGTAATAACACATATTCCTATGTTTAAGCTAATAAGTATTAGGCTATGATTACAAAAAAATTGTATAGGTCTGGACATTTTTTTTTAAAGATTCACTCAGTCACGGGTAGTTGTACGAAATGATGTTTGTTTGACGTTTAAAATGCACAAGTACAATATATAGGTACAGATAGGTCCACGTAATTCATGAAAAACGATGATAATAATTAAATAATGGTGACGATAGGCTTAATGATGATGATGACTACGAATAAACTGGCCTATAATAAACATAGTTGATTTCTCGTAACCAGTGGGATTTATTTTCTATTATACTGGCATCACCCCATCTTAAAAAGATACTGTACAAACAATGTTACGGTAACTAATTATAATGTTGTGTTTCATCATTTCTTGTACAGTACTCTGTGTGTGCTCATGATTTCGGATAGGCCTACATTATACGTGAAACGACGAAGCCACTACAATTACTGTTTACTAATGAATAAACCCAATGATAAAATGAATTTCACAATACAACTA
>NW_022695724.1:271-1082 GCF_011630105.1 Anneissia japonica | reverse complement strand
TTTAGGGGGGGGCGGGGCCGGCCCGGCCCCGGCCCCCCCTTTTGGGAGGTAAAAAAAAGAAAAAAAAAGAAAAAAAAGAGAGAAAAAGAAAAAAATGATAGCCCAGAATGCCTCAAATGTTATGTTCGAGCGTCTAGAACACAAAAATTTCGGGGGCATGCCCCAGACCCCCTACGACAGTGTTGTCTCAATCGGCCCAACTTTCGGCCCCTGCTTCCGGCCCCCCCTTTTGGACATTTCTGGATCCGCCCCTGATGGTTCAAATGTAAATCCTGCACAAGACGCCAGGATTTTGATAAACCCCACTCCCATTAAGACTTTAAAGTTATACCATCCTGTAATTGGCAAATGTACTTGCTATTTGATTTGAAAAAAAAAGACAACTAAAAAATCATTTCATCGCAAATTAACTTGCATTAACATTTTGCAGTAACATACAAATTATTCTTAAAGCATAGAAATCTTTGAAGTTAAACAAAATATTTACCCTGGTTTTTAAGCAAGATGATTTAAATAAAAATAATAAAACACTTTCAGTGACTGGAAGTGTTTCTATCATTTTTCGCTGTAAAATACAATTACTGCATGGGTAAACATTTTTTTAAATACACTAATTTCTAGATTCAAGTTAATAATTTTAATGTTAAAGCCCCATTCCCGGCAAAATTTCAATTTTTAAAAATAATCTAATTTTTGTATAATGTTATAAAGATTTATAAATATAATATGGAATTGCTAGTTTAACTGAATTTAGACATTCCTAAGAATGAAAAAAATGTAAAATAAGACTGAAATTTGATTTTTTGTGTTC
>NW_022695724.1:0-199 GCF_011630105.1 Anneissia japonica | reverse complement strand
ATAGGTCGTGAGAAGAAATATCGTAGGCGCCGAAAACATTAGCCTATCCAACGCTGCTAGGCTAGGCCTAGCCTTACCTCTATTTAGGTTCTGTTATCACACATAAAAACGGCCGACATGATATTTTCCGTTGTTAGTAATGACACTTGTGTAATATAATATTTCATAGGAATTATTTCAAATTTGTTAAAAAACTGAT
>NW_022695723.1:0-1652 GCF_011630105.1 Anneissia japonica | reverse complement strand
GAAAAAATAATTTTGTTTTCAAATGTTGTGATACCAATGGAATCCAAATGTCATAATTAGCACAAAATGATTAAGACACGAAATATGAAAAAGACAATTGGAAAAGGTTGCTTCTGATTCTTTTGATTGTATTTGACTTGTGAAATAAAATCTGATCAAATTTTTGATAGAATGTATTTCGTCTCAGCTTATTTACCCTTTCTAACATAACAATAAATTTAGCCAGCTGTAAAAAAGATTATCGAAAGCCATTGACAAGACAAACTAGTTGGCATATTTATTTCTCATGTTTATATTAGGTATACCGTATATTACATTATAGGAACGCACTCCTAAAATGAATTAAAACGGACTAGCTGCTGTAGATTACATTATTCCCAAGTTATTAACAATCACAAGCTGTTACTTGCTATTAATACGTTTTATAAACTGTTTTATAAACCTATTTACAGTTATATTAATCATCATCATGACCTAAAAGTTTCTTAGTGTAGAAAGTACCTACAAATCCCATAGGAATATGTACAATGACACTGCTATTAGTGGACTATCAAAGATTTCTTTTTTAATAGATTGAAGTTATAATGTTGTTAAAATGTGTTTTAAAAAAATCTTCAGTTTTATAAATTGATGCTATCTTTCAACAGAACTGATAAAAAGAGAGAAAAACTGGTATACATTGATTATAAATTTAATAATTTTATCTGACTGTGATTAATTTTTGGTATTAAATTTATAAAATTTAAATTACCAGGTAACTTAAGGATCTACGCAAATAATAGAAAATTTGTTCTTGTTATAATTCTCAGTTAAAAGTTAGCAACATACTTAAATATACAAAGAAATAAATTTTTAAAAACACTACTGAATTTTATTTTTCAAAAATTTATTTTAGCAACAAACAAACTTTAACAATTTTTTTTATAGAAAAAAATGAAATTGCATAAATATAATTCTAACCTGATACATTTCTGCCACTAAGACTCTGGGAGAAGAAAGAATCTGAAAGGTCAACGTCCCCTGGAAGGTCATCATCACTGAAAGTTGGCTGAGAGTCTGTTTTATCAGCAAGCTAGAAAAAAAGGCAAACAATAATTGTATATTATATTAATGAAAGCTTTTGTGACTCATCGATATAATTGTATATTATATCAATGAGTCACAAAAGCTTTCATTAAAGACTTGCTCTCTGTTTTCAGCTTAATAAATGAGATCAATTAAATTAAATATTTAAATTAATTAACTGAAAGTAAGATAATTATATCAGACACTTTCATCTGCCAATAACTGACATTAACAAATGAATAATAAAATCATATATTCTCTGCTTGGCAGGTAAGGAATTTAAATATTTCTGTATGAAAATGTAAATCAGCAGAAAATTCAATTGGAAGTTGATAATTTCTTTGATATTTTTAAATGATTACCTTACTTATTTACTCAAATACTTCAGGGATTTCAGATTACATCACAAATGGTAATATCTCACAAAATAAGTTAATTACATAATACATTCATTTAATGATGATGGACCTTGCGTTTAACAGGCATGGAAACTGGGAAAAAAAATGTGTGCCTCTGACCATGAGAGTCTCAATTTGGTGCCTCCAGCACCAAATATACAGGCTTATTAGCCCAACAGTTTTGAACTT
>NW_022695722.1:0-1129 GCF_011630105.1 Anneissia japonica | reverse complement strand
ACGGCGCTATGCATATTTTAGTACTCTTGTGTGTGATTTAGCGGCGATTAAAATAATATTTTAAAGCCCCATTCCCGGCAAAATTTCACTAAAAACTGACTTTTTTTAGAAAATATGCATTTGCATTACTCCAATTATTATAAATCATGGAAAAATATTGGCATGAATTTTAGTTTTACGCAAAAGAATAAAAAAAAAGAGAACTACAGACTATTTCTCATAAAATATTACCATTTTCTCGACGAATTCATCGTTACTAGGCAAATTCAGTGGTTGTAAATCGCATCCACTGGAATACTCTCGCTTTTATGTATACTTTATACAGTGAATAAAGTGCGCCCTCTCTAATGAGATTAGTTTTTGTACTTCGCATCTCGCACAATGCGGTCGTTCGGTTAGGCTGAGATGTTTGTTTAAGTGTCAAAATCTCAGTCAGAATCAGTTTTAACAAATTTGAAATAATTCCTATGAAATATTATATTTCACAAGTGTCAATACTAGCAACGGAAAATATCATGTCGGCCGTTTTTATGTGTGATAACAGAACCTAAATCGAGGTAAGGCTAGGCCTAGCCTAGCAGCGTTGGATAGGCCAAGCCAATGTTTTCGGCGCCTACGATATTTCTTTTCACGACCTATCGCAAAATCAAACATGAAAAATTCATCCGCATTTATTTTTTGTGTTGAACACAAAAAATCAAATTTTTGTCTTATATTACATTTTTTTCATTCTTAGGAATGTCTAAATTCAGTTAAACTAGCAATTCCGTATTATATTTATTAATCTTTATAACATTATACAAAAATTAGATTTTTCTTAAAAACTGAAATTTTGCCGGGAATGGGGCTTTAAATCGCCGCTAAATCACTTCAGTATTCTTTCCTATTAATTAAATCTTTTAAAAATCGTAATTTAGTATTTTCACACAGTATTGCCATTTGCAAAACCCGAATGACCAGGGATGTAAAAAATGCTTCATAACCGCAAGAAAAAGTGTTATACAAATACAATAACAAGTAGCAAGTACCTCATACAGAAGTTAACATAGGCCTACGTCATAGCTTTTTAGCTGCTTAAAATGGATTTTGACCAGCTAAAATACACTGTAAAGTGTTATTGTTTCAGTAG
>NW_022695721.1:0-538 GCF_011630105.1 Anneissia japonica | reverse complement strand
TGTTGACGCATGCGTACGCGCACGTAAAGTCGCGCGAACTGAAAACTAAGGTACCTGACATTCAACCTTGACCTGAAGATTATGCTCACCTAATATGATTCAGAAATGATGAATGGTTAAGATAATATG
Source organism: Anneissia japonica (assembly GCF_011630105.1). NCBI lineage: Eukaryota > Metazoa > Echinodermata > Crinoidea > Comatulida > Comatulidae > Anneissia > Anneissia japonica. Next base: position 409 of record NW_022695721.1, on the reverse strand, counting down.
GGCTCATCAACGTTTTAAGGAAAGAAAGATGTGGGGGTCAGAAAAAACAATTTTTTTACCATGATGACGTCATCAAAATCTAAAAAGAGGTCAAATATATGAAAGAGAATTGTCTCAGCTCAGCTGGAAGACGATCGATCAAGGATAAGCGAGATACGCTCAAATGCGTATTTTCAAAAATGACATCATAGCTATAAATCAAATCAATATGATGATGTCACAATGTCCGATCAGCCATTATGATCTTTAAAATCATATTTACAGCTTATGTGCTTTCAGAATATGTAATAAAAATTGGGGGTCACCTTTCAACCTAAGGAACTATAACTGATTAAAAATAGGTTTAATTTTAGCATAATTTCACTGTATAGCTGCAAAATACGCGCAAAGATACCTATGTTTGATGCGC
>NW_022695720.1:0-1513 GCF_011630105.1 Anneissia japonica | reverse complement strand
AGGGTGTAGTCTACGTATAGCGAACGCTTCTTTAAACAATAGGATAGACCAGTTTCGGGAGCTGTTAATAATGTTAGTACTAGAAAATATTAAACCTAATTTATTACTTAGATTACAGACGACATTATCATTTTCAAGTATACCCTGTAATCCTAAAACATATTGGAATGCCTCACAGTTTTTAACATGATCAAATATAACACTATCAGATCGTGAAGAATGTTCTTTAAGTCTAGTTATTAAGCAAGATGTGTATAAGAGACAGGATCATACGTTCACGTTAGATGCTGGACATTTAAAATGATAAACAACAGAACTTCTGTACTCCTTAGGGGTTTGATCCTTAGTAGATATAAAATGAGAAACATTTTTATACTGCCATAAAGTTATGAATTTTACCTCTTTAATTAAGTGTTTCTTCACCTTATTTAAACATCTACGTAAAATGAACTCACCTGGTTTTCCTAGATAAGGCAATCTAACCCAAATCCTAATCAAGCTATCATCAGTAGGCCTATGTATACATTTAAGTTCATTTAATTTCTTAAGTACATTATTAACAACTTTTAAAGGGTACCCATTCCAAGACATAAACTTCCTGATGTTACTAAGCTCTGTTTGAAGTTTATCAGGAGTACACAATCTGTGGGCTCTAGAAACTAAACTACGAATCCAGGAGATCTTATGGCTCCATGGAGCAAAGCTATCATAATGGACATATTGACCTGTATGTGTATTTTTACGATATATACTCATACTTCCTACACTGTTGTTAAATTGTAAATCCAGAAAGTGTACTGTGTCACTGTTTTCAAATGATTCAAAAGTAAAATTTATCTGTCTCTGAAAAGCATTGAAGTAGCTTAGAATTTGTGGGAAATCATTGGGCTTAGCTAATACTAGCGTGTCGTCAACAAAACGAGTATAAAACTTAATGGTCTCAATAAGAACTTTGGATATAAGCCTATCAGTGAATTTTCTTTCTGCTGCTAATTTTTTTTTCTCTCAGTATTCGGTCACATTTGTTTATAGTTGTATTACTGTTTATTCTTATACTACTCACTGTATCATTTTTGCAGCTTCCTGCCCCTCTTAATTTTATCTATGCTTTTATATATTTACATTTCATAAGTTATGTCTCGACCTATATATATCTATACGATATTTTACGGGCCTACATTTATTAGTTTAATTTAATTCTTACTATATTTAAAATTAATTATTTTCAATCACCGATTCATATTCCTACTTGGTTTCAATCATAGCCCTGTGTTTTGCCTTTCTATAAACATTAGTTAATCCCCTTACGATAGTTATGCTTTCCCACAGTTCACCACTTGATCAATCATTTTACTCCATTATCATTGTTTATTTCTACATATATCACTAAGCCTTTATTAGTATGCCGACTTGCTTTGTACTATTGTTTCTCAAATTGTACAGTACATTACCATTTAACTCTCTTTTAGAATGTTTATTTTATGTCAAGTGTTGACAAAAACTACAGCCGAAA
>NW_022695719.1:0-874 GCF_011630105.1 Anneissia japonica | reverse complement strand
TCATGCAAATTGGAATGACCCTCGGTCAATAATTTAACAAATTCTTGAAGATCAAAGCATCGATGTACATTTTGTTGATGTAGATGCAACTGCTAACATCTATAAGGGAAGATTTAAATATTTATTTCAAAAGTACAAATAAAAAAAATCAAAGGTGGTTTTACAAAACAAAATTTTCTAAACAAGCTAAAATATGAAGAATACTGTATGAGTTTGTCATAGGGACAATAGAACAAATGAGAGAGCACAATGCATCAAAATTGGCAAAGCGGAGAAGAATTGATAAAATGTTAAAAAGACAAACCAGAAGGTTAAGAGTCTTAATTAAAAGAGTAAATAGACGCCGAATGCAAGTTCAAGAGGTTGGACCTATTGATAAATGGATTTTTGTAAAAGATGCCGGTTGTATTTCTGATGCAGTCTTCCATGAAATCAGTGCAACTGCTGGTATCCATATTCCAACACTCAACTCCTTAAGAAAGCGAATTACAGAATGAAATTCATTATTCACGGTAAAACAATTTCCACAATTAAATGCTGTCTGTCAACCATTAGAAGAGAAAATAGTAACAGCAGTTTTAACATTCCATAAACTAAAGACAGGCTGCAATTTAAAACACAAGGATACGGTAACAATAAAAATCACAGGAGACGGTACTAACTTTGGTAATCATCAGACTATAACAAATATTGGTTTTAAAATTATATTTGATAAATATTTTAGCCTAGAATATGTGATTGTGATGGCAAAGATTCCTGAAAACTATGATCTATTAAGGCCAGTTTTTGCTGACGTCGATAATGTAATAAGAAATCGAAGTTCTTTTGATGTGAACGACATGGAAATTAACGCTAAGTTCATATTGTGTGCCGA
>NW_022695718.1:0-567 GCF_011630105.1 Anneissia japonica | reverse complement strand
AAAAACTTATTGGAAGGATCAAAAAAGACAAAGAAAAAGAATAGTAAGTTATTAAAAATTGTCCTGAGAGTGATGTTGCTGTGGGCCTACAATTATACACATTTCTAATTCAAAATTCAATATTAACTTTGTTGTTTTTTAGGTTTTGAACCACAGAAGTCAGTTACAACATTCAAGGACATAGGTGCAAATGAAAATAATCTACATGTGAGTATTAATATTTAGAAACTTCATGAGTGTTTTGTGTCTGAGAGTTAAATCCCCCCCCCCCCAGCCAATGAAAACTCTCCACCAGAAAGACTCCACTGAAAACAAGTCTTTGGACTAACTATCACTAGTTCATCCTTGGTATAATTCATTCAAATACTCCTATCTTATTCTACAAGCCAAAATGAACTATGAAGCATTTGCCTCTCTCTCATCTTTTCCAGGAAATATGCAAATTATTAGTTCATATGAAACATCCTGAAGTATATCAACAGCTTGGGGTGTCCCCGCCAAGGGGTGTCTTACTACACGGCCCCCCAGGATGTGGCAAAACATTATTAGGCAATGCAATTGCTGGGG
>NW_022695717.1:0-713 GCF_011630105.1 Anneissia japonica | reverse complement strand
CTGGTACTGAACGAGTAATGCAGTAAGTGCTTGGAACTCTGAGTCTGAAAGAGAAGACTTAGAAATATTTAACATTCCAATCAAATGTTCAGGTACCCCAGGTGTAATCCCTTCCCCCATGGCAACTTCGTCGTCATCCCCAGTGACTGAACTTATTCTTGGTGACTCGGTATTCATTACGTCGAATTGCTCAGTCTCCATGGCCATACCTATTTTCCTACCCCTCTTCATGGTTACATAATTGTCGGACATATTCACTACACAAATGCATGGTGTATCAATGCAGCGGTGCAGCGTAGCTGGAATCGCTACCTTCTCAATAGGGTCCGGTTCTATGAAGAAATCAGGCATAGGTAAGTTATCATTAATTAAATGACATTTAATATGTGCAGCACAATGAGGAGGTATTACTCTACGTTTGGCAACAAATACTCGGGCTACTCTCGAGTCAGGTGTCGCCTCCCCTCTAAGAGATATGGTGCTGTCACCAATAGTTAATAGTAGCTTCCCGAAGTCAATTACAGCTTTGTTGGGATAGAGGAAATCTCCACCCAATAACATCTCATCATTTATAGGAGCTACATAGAAAAATCTATTATACTCGTTTGAACCTAAACGAAAGTTAACGGGGCCCACCTTATAGCCTGACATGGATGTTCCCCTCCCAGCTAGGGTAAAGGATAATTTGGCTACAATAGGTGGTGCTGGTTCAA
>NW_022695716.1:0-881 GCF_011630105.1 Anneissia japonica | reverse complement strand
AAACAGTTTAAACTTTGGACTCAAGATTTGAGCGGTCAGTTGAAGTCCACTGTTTATATTCGATCAGGTCAATCATGTTGTCTTCCATATACTTTTCAAGTTTTTTACGAATATTACTAATGTCTGGACATGCATTACACTTGCTAAGAAAGCAATTGATGTGTGGAGGATTGCACATCATAGCTGCAAGACAGTGACGATAATGTTTAAATTCTCCACCAGTTACTTCATATAATTTTGCTCCTGTGAACATGAGTTTTACATTTTGATGGATTGTACATACACGAACTGAATGCGTACCACTTGTTCCTGCTAGTACACACTGCCTTGGGCGCAATTCCGCAAATTTAGAAAAACCAATTTTGCTGTCTAGATGCGTCTCCTTAAATTGTTCATAAGCCTCTCTAAGATTGCAAAGAACCATTGTAGATGCTGTTTTTTCCCATCCACAAGCACAGACACATAGTCTTTCATACCAGGCATTTGCCTGCTAATATGCTCCGACAAATAGAATTGTACGACGGCTTCCCCAGTTTCTTTACTCTTATACACATCTAGATGATTTACCTGACTTGGGGTTAGGCATTGCTAGAATTCCTTGTTCCCTTACCAATGTCTTGGCTTTTCTTGCCATATAGTTCGATGTACAAAATTCATCTTGGATCTTCTGAATTGTCCAACTTTTTGGTAAAATTGTCAGCACCTGAAGCTTTTCACTTATTCTGTCAGTTGATTTAAATTTGTCTTTCAGTTGCTGAATCATCTCCTGACCATCATTTTGGAATTCGATCATTGACATACCCATAGTAGTAGTAGTTTTCTTGACACTTTCACCAATTTTCCGTGTCTTACCTTTCACATACTTGTCCCTTTGTAGTCGT
>NW_022695715.1:0-2779 GCF_011630105.1 Anneissia japonica | reverse complement strand
CCGATCAGCCAATATGATCTATAAAATCGTATCTACAACTCATGTGCTTTCAGAATATGTAATAACAATTAGGGGTCACCTTTCATCCTATGGAGCTATAAGTGATTAAAAATATTCATGGTTTTATGCATATATAAATGTTGACGCACGCGTACGCACACGTTAAGTCGCGCGAACGGAAATTTAAGGTACCTGACATTCAACATTGACCTGATGATTATGCTGACTTAATATGATTCAGAAATGACGAATGGTTAAGATGATATGGGCTCATCAACTGTTTGATGAAAGAAAGATGTGGGGGTCAGAAAAAACAATTTTTTTGACCATGATGACGTCATCAAAATGTAAAGAGAAGTCTAATATATGAAAGAGAATTGTCTCAGCTATAACATACTGAAAGTTGGAAGACGATCGATTAAGGATGAGCGAGATACGCTCAAATGCGTATTTTCAAAAATGACGTCATAGCTATAAATCACTTTCTTTGAATTCAGATGCCAATATGATGACGTCACAATGTCCGATCAGCCATTATGATCTATAAAATCGTATCTACAACTCATGTGCTTTCAGAATCTTTTCATCCTGAGGAACTATAACTGATTAAAAAAAGGTACAATTTTGACTGAAAATTGACAAAAAAGCGCAAATGCACACGTATCTTAGATGTGCGCGTACTACACTATTATTAGACGTAAAATTACAAAAAAAAAATGCAAATATGTCATTACAGTGTAAGGAACTCAAAATATGTCAAAAATTGTAATTTGGGCCATCTGCACGCGCTGCGCGCGCGAAAATGCGCGCGCGAGCCGAAAATTTGTTAAAAGGTTGAAATGCTCAGAATCACCTGAAACGTATACAAATTTAGTCAAAACGTGATTTTGAGCAAATTTAATATTTAGCGCACGCGTACGTGCGCGTAATGAGCTGCAATTCGGACAACACTGTGCATATGGATAGTACTTGACATGACAATTACTTGTGTCAAGTTTCAATAAAAAGGTCCTTACGGTGATAAATTTATGACCAATCAAACATTTTGCTACGTAAAACGCAAAATTGCGCGTAGATGACGCCACGCGTGACTGATCACGCTGAAAAGCTTATTGTATCGATTCCACCCCAAGACTAATGATTGTTGAAAATATCATGATGATTGGTTAAAGCAATCTTGAGATATCGTGGTCACAAAATTGGGGAGAAAGAAAGAAGAAAAAGAAAAAAGAAAGAAAGAAAGAAAGAAAGTAAGAAAGATTCTGACAATAACAAGAGGTGATCCGCTAACGTTAGCGGATCACCAATGATGATGATCCTGACAATAACAAGAGGTGATCCGCTAATGTTAGCGGATCACCAATAAACTAGATTTGAACTCGTCACTGAGGACGAGTTAGGTGATCCGCCGCACTTTGACCCTAATTAAGATCACGCGGTGCTGATTGAAAAGTGTCATAATATGCTAAAATATGCTGTAATTAGTTTTTTTTTAAAAGAATAATTTTGAGCATTTTAAAAGATTTCCGCATGTGTACACGTACGTCTTGACGCCCGTGAGTATGGTAAGAGCACAAAGAGTGACTCGTGATGAATAATGTGTCAGGAACACAAGATATGTAACAAAATGTGATTTTCATCTTTAATATGTGCTGTGTGCGTGGAAATAAACGTACGGCGGGTAAATTATCGAAAGTTTTGAAATGCCGAAAATGACCCGAAACGTTCTTTAAACTATCTGAATAGTAATATCGAGAATTTTCAAATGTTAACAGACACGCAAGTCACCATGTGTGCGTGTACAGTAATAGCACACGAAATTAAACATTGTCAAGTGTATTTAAAACCGCCTGTTAGTTGGTAATGCCACACGAACTTTCCCTTCACATAACCTATATATATTAGTCTGATAGCGTCGAAATACAGTCTACCGCCCTCACTCAGTTCTATTGTTTCACATCTTTTAAGAATGAGAGATAAAAAGGCTCCAAAAATTCATTCTTTTTGACCATGTTGACGTGATCAAAATTAAAAATAAAGGGACACGTCTTCAAGAGAATTGATTTAGCTATAACATACTCACAGGTAGGAGACAATCAAGCAAGAATAAGCGAGATACGTTCAAACGAGTATAAACATAATGGCATCATAAATTTAAAAAAATCATTTTTTTCTTAATTCAAATGGCAATATGATGACGTCACAATGTCCGATCAGCCAATATGATCTATAAAATCGTATCTACAACTCATGTGCTTTCAGAATATGTAATAAAAATTGGGGGTCACCTTTCATCCTAAAGAGCTATAACTGATTAAAAATATTCATGGTTTTATGCATATATAAATGTTGACGCACGCGTACGTGCACGCTAAAAGATGCGAACGGAAAATTAAGGTACATAGCATTCAACCTTGACCTGAAGCTTATGCTCACATAATATGATTTGGAAATGACGAATGGTTAAGATAATATGTAGTTATCAACGTTTTGAAGGAAGAGAAATGAGGGGGTCAGAAAAAACAATTTTTTTGGCTATGATGACGTAATCAAAATGTAAAAAGAAGTCCAAAATATGAAAGAGAATTGTCTCAGCTATAACATACTCAAATTTGGAAGACGATCAACCAAGGATAAGCGAGATACGCTCAAATGCGTATTTTCAAACATGACGTCATAGCTATAAATCACTTTCTTTGAATTCAGATGCCAACATGATGACGTCACAATGTCCGATCAGCCATTATGATCTATAAAATCATATTTACAACTTATGTGC